>NW_009935578.1:0-6946 GCF_000696875.1 Nestor notabilis | reverse complement strand
GCACTCAATTCCATATTATTATTTCCTTTGAGGAGATCAACTTGCTGTAAAGCATAGTCTCTGGAGTTTTTTATTAATGTGAGTTTGCACAAATGTAATATTTTGAATGTTCTATTAACAATTTTAGAATGTAAATGTGTTACATTTTTAAAGTTTGTCAAATCTTGAAATATAAGGTGTTGCAATTAATTCTTTAGGAAGAGATCTTCTGTAAGATGTATATGCACATGCAGCATGCACACTCTCTAAAGAAATAAAATTTGGGTTTTTAGAAAGGAATTTTGAACTACTATCTATATATAACAACTTCTGAGTTGCATATACTAATTATTTTTAAATGTTAAATGTCCTAGTGAAAAAGGAACCCACCAACCAGAAATTCTTATAACTATAATTTTTTCCTGTTGCAGAAAAAACTGGTCTACTAGCAAGTACAGTAGTATATAAGCATATATTTGCATGACTGCCTTGATCTCTACATTGACTGTGTAGTTGATACCACTGATGGATTTGGTTCTCTATTCTACACCTGAGTCCTTTGCAACAAAGCATAACGATGTATTCTGAATTTACTCTAATGTGTAAATTCATCTATTAATTACTTGTTCTGGAGGATTGCTTTGCTGAAAGTGCTGACTTAACTCGGTTCATGGCAGGCTTACTAGTTTAACATGATAGATAAGAGTTTTCATTTAAAAATAGCGCATTGTTCCACTGAACCAGTGAATATGGCAAATCTTCATAACAATATAAAATAGTCATGTCCCCCCCACAAGTAATGACATCTTTATGAAAAGCACAGCTGTTTCTTAGTTGACTGTTATAAATTCAGCTCCTGAAAGAACAGCAAGACGGAATACCACAGTAAGGAAATACCAGTAATTTTTAATCATTTTTATTTTCTGTAATTTACCTTAATGTCTCTCCTTTTCTTGCTGGGAAGGCAAAATGATGAGGAGCTTTGACTCTCAACTTTTCTGCTCACTTAAGTAAGCTGTTTTGAGCTGAAAAACTGACGCTACCTTGGCTTTCAAAAGTGCTCAACACTGTCTAACTGCCTTCCTGATGGTTTTGTTACAGCTATTTAGAGTTTTAGGTGCAAGGCGTAGGAAAGCTGGTTAAGATGCTCTCTATTTTTATTGCTTCCGGGAGCATTTCTTTGCAAGGTTGGAAAAGTGAATTGATTTGCATTGTGAAGGTTATTTCTACAGTGAACAGAGCTAGTTTTGGTTTTGAATGAAGGTTTGTTTTGACAGAAAACAGATATTTGAAGAAAATGCTGATTTTAAAAGATCTTGGCAAGCTTTTGATTTTTATTATCCTTTCCCATTATATTATGAAATGAAGTAAGTTTCCAAGTATGGCCATCCTAGTTCTGTTTGGAATGGATGCAAAATAAAGAAAATTTAACATGTGCTGTGATCTACCAAACTGCTGAAAGATCAAGTGCATATAAGTATTAGTGCCTGTACGAAAGCTTCATTAATCATATCTTTTGCTGAAGTCAGAGAACACTATTGAAAATGTAGTGACAGTGATTATTGACTTATTGTGTTAATGATATGACAACTTGTTATAAATTACTAGAGGTTAATAGGATAAATAATTGGTATAAAAACTTAAAAACTGATGATATATTATTTTCTTAACTTTCCTTCATAAATATGTATTTGAGACTGTAGGTATAACATTAGAATACATTATTTCCAGTTGCTGTGCAGGGAATAACATGTGTGCTATTCTATTAGTGATGGCTGTAACTAGTTTCCTGTTTGTCATGTTGGTTAGTTTGGGGGACCACGGGGGTGTAAATGAAGCTGATCTCTTTGTTTTGCTGTACTTTCTGAAAACCGGGGTATTAGCTGCACCACTGTGCACTGTCTGCAGGCATGAAAGGGTCAACATGTATCGTAAAGCAATATAGTTATTTGTTTCTGCCAAATCTTGTTTCTGCTAAAGGATTGTTGGTTTTGTGAAACTTGAATATTGGTAGGCTGCTTTTGGATCATACCATGAGAATGGCCCTAGGAGTACTGCTGGGTTTGGAGATTGTCTTGGTCCCTGGCTCCTGCTAGTGCAGCTTTACCTACAAAATCCATCACTTCTAGTTCTCAGGAGATTTAAAAACTCGTGGTTACAGCTGGGTGTTTGCAGCTCTATATGCAGTGGTTGGTCATGATATAGCTACTGATTTTATGTACTGGTTACAAACACTTGCTTCTGTTACAGTCTAAAGCTTCTTGTTTCAGGAAATGGAAAGGAGATAATGACTCATTGATAAATGCAATGAGATAAAAAGGCATTTCAAAAACTATATAAATATGGGGTCTTCCCCCAACATAATCTGTACATGTGAAACAGCAAGTACTGAATGTAATAACCTACTACTGGATGTGTAAACCTGAATGTCTTTTTTAACTATATAATTTATGTATTGTTATAGGAAACGTGTATAGATCTATGCTCCAGAAATCTTGCTATAAAATCTGCTTTGTTGTATTGTCAGAGAGATAATCTGGTGGTGATGACAGATTGAGATTTGGGTAAATGCATGTAATTCTGAAGCACAACGTTTGCTGGTAAAACAGGAACAGGCATGGTGTAAGGCTTATTTTTGGATTTGGGATCATAGGCATGGGATGAGAAACACTATTATCCCTGGCAATCTGGAAAAATGTAACTTTGATAATCATAATTCTAGAATGGGTTAAGTTGAATTTAATACCATACATTGTTCTAGTCTGAAATTTCATAGTTCTGCTCAGCCATCTTTAATCTAGGAATTTGGTTACTCCTTACATCCTTCTGGATTTTAGACCTGCCTTGGCAGTTGTCCAAACCAATGCTAGTGGCCAAAGCCTCACTTCAGGAAACTTCATTTCACAGATGACCAGCATTGTGCTGGCACCAGCAGGAAAATGCTCTTTGTAGTGATCAGTTCAGTTTATGCTTGGGTATAGATACAAGGTACATAAAAATCTGGACAATTCTTTATGATTGTACAAGAGAGCTTGGCTTTCTTTTAACTTATCTCTATCATTTTAGATTTTGAGACGCCTCTCCCCCTGCCCTCCATCCCCCTGGGCCTAATTCTGACAAAAGTGCTCCTTGGGCATTAGGAGACAGTGACCGCAATTGTACATCTGTCCACAATCAGCAGATCTGCTTTTAGGATGGTGTCTTTTAAGCTCTTCGTTGTTTCAAAGGGTCACATCTGCCAAAATATCTTTTTCTACATATGTTAGCCAGGAGGTTGCATGCTTTGTTAAGGCAGGACCACAGTGATCTTCATATTTGTGGCAATAAGAAAAAGTAGCTGAATTCAAAAGGCTGCCTATGCTATATTTGAAGCAGGGAAACTTTTAAATGTGCAGCTACAACAGATACTCATTTGAAAAAAAGCATATCCTATAAACTTTTAACAGTCCTATTGTTGACAACTATTTTTTAGATGCCCATTTAACATCCAATGATAATTGCTGTCACCCTCTATGAAAAATAAATCTTTTCTGTTCTCAAAGATGTATCTATTAGAAAATGTATTTATAATTAACCAACGCAGAATGTAACAAAAATTTCAGTGTTACAGTGCATGACAAAGATGACAGCTGAGTCATATTCCTTTCAATATAATTTCATATCTTTATTTAAATGCATTTGAATATCGTTGGGTAGGAAGTAATACATCAGGTACTAAAGAACAATGAGAGCACGTCTTGTAAATCATTTACAGAAACAAGACAGGCTTACATAAATGCTAATTAGTTGAGAGCTTCCAGATTTTTCAGGCCAAAAAGTTTCTGTTTAGGCAAAATGTGAAGACTGTTTTTTGTAGAAGAATGGATAGAGAAGATGAAAATACCTATTGGAAAGATAGACTACTATTGACTATATTAAACTGAAAGACTGCTGTCAGAAACCTGTCAGACCATGTCAGAAATTTATTATAAATAAATTTAGAAGCCCCTGTAAACCTGCCATATATTCCTCAGGAAGAGTAGTGCCATGAAAGGTGTCAAATACTTGCATGCAAATACTTTTCTTTCAACTTGAATTGCTATTTCTAACCTAAAGCTTTCATTTCTTCCCTGTCTCTTTACATCTTTATTTGAAGCTTTGTAATTTCACTTATTCTTTAATTACGTATTTGGAGTTTAGCGATTTTTAGTTTTTCAAACAAAACCAATGGTCTCAATTATCCACTCTCCAATTTTATGTTTACAGCTGTGTAAATTTGTGGGGTGGTAAAAAAAAAATAATTGTGAAATATTGGGGAGAGACATCTTTAGTGGTTCTGTTCATAACTGGTTTCAGTGTTATTGGTAAGGAAGAGCTTATCGTATGAACACCTTAGCAGTTAGGAAGGGAGCCCAAGTAAAATCAGTTTTTAATAGACTGGATAGTGTGTATGTCCTCTGGGATTTTATTGTATGTGATTACTTTGATTATATGTTCAGCACATTCATTTCTGGATGAGTCCTTATTAGAGATCATGATATCATAGTGGGGGAGAAGAGGGGAAGTAGTTCTAATGCCGAAACCAGGCCAAAACATATTTGTGTGTACTTCCCTCCCGCATCCTTCCCCTCCAAAAAAAAAAAATAAAAATAAAAAAAGAAAAAAGAAAAAGACTGAGCATTCATAAATTCTATCAAAATCAGGTGAGTAAAGTAGAATTATCTCAAAGGGAAGGCAAGTGCCAGATAAGACCACGTTTAAGGAGAGAGCTTCTGCTGGGATTAGGTTGTTATGCTCGTTACACCCCCCTCTTTGGGCCTAATATGATAACACAATGCCCTTTCCAGGCAGAATGAATGATTTGCACTGTGTTCAGTATGGTCTTTCACAGTAGTTGCAGCATCATTCACAAATGTGTTTTTTATTATTCTGTCTATATTTAAAATACAATATGGTGCATCAGTTTTCGTTATGTAGACCTGATGAGCCTGGTTATTCTCTGAGAGAATTCTCATGAGAATGGTTATTCTCTGCCACCTTCTTTTTTAAGCATGTTTTGTTTATGGCTTTTTTATCTCATTTAGTTAGTGATTTCACAGTTTGGAGTAAGAAAAGCCTGGTGGGTTTAGCTTTTGGCTGGTAGACATACAGGAGGTACCAGTGAAATACATTTTTTCTCCTGTATTTTCTGACAAACTAAAGTCAGGGTCTGTTCTTGGCCAGGATGATCACTTGTACATTCTGTGTGTGGGCTGTTTTAGTCACAGGACTATATCCTGAACAGCAGTTTTCCAAACATTCACCTTACTCAACCATCAAAGACTGCATGAGTGCTGAGTGTTTCATTACACTGGTGAATTGTGTGCTTGAAAGGGAGGGATGTTCTTCAGATCTCCATGCTGGGCAACTCCCTGAGAAGACGCAGTAGGCGACTATCAAGTTTCTAAGGTAGAGCTGTCTTCTGGGAAATGAACTCCTTCATATGATGTACTAAGAATACTTACTTTGAAATCTGAACTTACCCAAGGGCTTTACTTTATCCCGTCCCTCTATTCATTTAGTTTAGAAAATGTTGCTGTCAAACTGGAAGCAAAATTAACTTCTTCATTTTATTTATTTATTTTTTTTTTTTCCCCCCCCCCCCCCCCCCCAGTTTCTCACCTCATGTCACATCAAGATACAGCTGGTGCTGGTCTATTTTAATATATTTCTGTATCCAAGATATATTCTTGAGATACCACAGACTAATTGTGTCATTCTCTTTCTTGATTCCTTTTCAGAAAATTCTATTTTTATGTACCCCTTTTCAATTCACCATCACACACAACAATCCAATCTAAGCAGTACCTTGTTCTGTTCAACAAATAATGGTGATATTTGGTGTGGGGTTTTTTTTCCCCCCACAAGCTCTCTGTGCAATATTTTCTTCCTATTCTAATCTTTCCAGTCTTGACCTTATTATTAATATGTTCCATCCCTCTTCCTAACTTGGGAAATTCTTCTTGCCTTTGGATTGCCTTAGGCCAGCAAAGGGGAACAAAGGGCCAGCACAGATAATCAGCCCTGAAAATATTAATTGATATTTTACCACTTCTGAATAGCTAAATCCCAGAAGAATACTACATCACAATTCATTAGGTTATTTTCACATTTTTCAAGATTACACAATTCTGTGTCTAATGAAGAAAACAAGTACTTTTAATATGGAGACACAGTTCTTACATCAGCCTATCTGTCCCAGTTATTGATGAAGCTGTTTTCTCAGTGTATATATTTGCTTTAGATTTGTAACTACCATATAAACATAATTGGCTGAACAACTGCAACTCTGATGTTATAGTTGCCAATTTAGGCCTCTAACCCTGGAAGTACCCCTGGATGAGAGACAGATTCTTGCAGAATTCTCTGTCTGGTACAGAATGAGAGCTTAAGCAGATGTTTTATTTTAAGAAGGGATAATTTTTCAAAGATAATTTAAAAATGGATCACTTTTTTTTTTGTGAGCATGTTATCTCAAAGCCTGTGCTTTAGTAATTTGAATGTTACTTATTTAAAGACCCAGAGTATAATTAAACTCAATTTATTTACATAATGCAAACATAGCAAGAAATTTCAAACTCATTTAAAAAAAAACCAAAACAAAGCTGCTCCCCCACCCTCTCCCCTCTCTTGAAAAAAAAGACACAACAACTCCAAAATGAACAAAAATACAACCAATGAAATCAAAGCACAACCAACGAAATAAAAACACAAAAAAACACAAACCAAAACCACACATGGGTGGAGAGATGAAAAACTTAAAGCTTTGGTGAACAGCTTGATGCTGCTCTAATAACTGCTTGGAGTCTACAGTCATGGTCAGTATTTTGATCACTATAACGCTACTAAAAGTACTTTTTCAGGTTTGTAACTTCACCACATTCTTAGAATTAACTGACACTTTCTTTAACGCCCCACTGCACAGCATTACTTGGCTTGGAATGGAAGG
>NW_009935577.1:0-17045 GCF_000696875.1 Nestor notabilis | reverse complement strand
GTGCGAGGGGATAGCCTCGGGGAGCCGAGCTCCTGAGGCACCCAGGCCGGCGTCGGACAAAGTGATGCCCGACACTCGTGTGAGGCCGTTGGGACTGGGAGGGCTGAAGGTGGAGGGTGAGATGGGTGAGGTGGGGCTCTGGAGGCAGCTGCGCGGGTTGTGTCCCAGGCACCCTTTTCTCCAGGAGACCCTTTCCCCTCCCTCGTCAGTGGAGTCTTGAGGGAAGAGCTGTGAGGGGTGCGAGACAGCCCGGCAGCCACCCCGGCCGTGGGGCATGAAGGCACAGGAGTTCTGGCGTTGTGTGGAAGAGTCAGGAGCGGAGGGGAGCAGGAAAAGGAGGGTGCGGGGTAGTGAATGTAGGTGGTTGCTGTGGGGCTCACAACCCTCTGGGTACAGCTCCCCAGAAAGAGCCCTCCTCTCGGAGGAAGGTCCAGAAGTCATGATGGGAATGAGTAGTCCATCTAACAAAAGCGTCCCGAAAGGAAAGTTTAGAAGCACTGGAACAGTTACAAAGGAAAAGATAACCAGCAGCACAACCCACTAATAAGAAATTGTTGCCAGGAGGGATATAACATCTTCCCTTTTCCATAGAGAACACGACGGTGATGTATTTATATTGCAGATAGGGTGATCTAGACCAAGCATTAAGGAAAACTTTGTTAAGGGTAAGAATAACTAAGCAAAAGAAGAGGTTGCTTACGGGATGGATGACTTGGGTAACTCTGGAGATTCTTTTAAGAGCAGACTAAACAAATTCGTCAAAGTGTGTGGATGGGTTTAAAGACCTACTGAGGTAATTTTCAGCCTTGTTTAATGTTTGCTAGCTGTAGTCCTGAGCAACACCTCTTCAGCATCACACAGCTTGTCACTCCAGTGGGTGATCTGCCACTACAGAGCTTTTCCGGTGAAGGGCAAAGAAGCTGTTACTGTTTAAAATAGCTTTCTCTGCTGCTTTGAACCAACCGAAGTACTGAGAACACCTAAGTGATTTCTTTGTTTCCTATTTTGTTAATGAAGCACTGCAATATTGGCTGAAAAAAACTTATTTTTGTTGATAGAAATTGTCATTGTGCCCCATTTCAGCCACATTTTGTCTTACATTGACAAAATTTCCAGTGTAAAGAGTGGTGAAATGTGGTCTAAATCAATAGAAAGATTTGAAAGTCATTATGATTGAAATTAAGAAGTTAGAAGTAACAGAAGATACTGGGCTCTGTAATAAGGTTTTTTTAAGTAGCTTTTTGATGTGTATAAAATGTATAGGTATTTGTGCATTTAAGTGACCTCTTAATTTTATGACAAATGAGTCATCTTAAATACCCTTTCCACAATGATATTGCCTGTTTTCTATTAGTTTTTTCTGATTGCACTTTTGAAGGAGATGTTACCCCTGTATTTGGCCCCAGTGTTCTAAATCTTCAACACATTTGCAAAATTATTGACATTACTGAGGTCAATGGGACTTTTAAACTGAAGGAAGTTAAACGTGTTAAATGTATGAATGGGCTGTTCCATAATGTATCCTTGTTTAATGACAGCACAAACTTTTGAGTCTTTGTGGCTCAGGGGAGCAAAGATTTCCTTTTCTTTTGCAGATGAGAAGGGAACAGTGATTTTAGGGGATTTCCTGGTTTTTACCCTTTGCTTGCTTACACATATTTGAGAAGGATTACATTACTTTTGATACATGTTTTTTTCTTTTTTCCCCTCCCAATTTTGTTGAATTGTTTTTCTTTTTTATTCCTTCTTAATACTTGTTTTTAAATTCCTGCCCATTCTACTGCAATAATATTTTTTTCCCATCACTTCTCTTCATATACAAGTATGGATTTTGAAACACTCTAACAAAACTATTCAGACATCTTCATAAAGTAAGAATCAGGAGGGTTTCCATAGTTGGCTTTGGTTGCAAAGCACAGCACCAGAGAGGTATTTAGGTGTCAGTGGGCTGAGCTGTCAGAGGGGGTTTTATTGTGTTATGCTGGGAAGACTCTGGTTTGTTTCAGACTGAGGTAACAGCCCATGAGATGCTCTTAGGATACTGCTGAAATTGAAGAATTTTTTGGTTACTTGGACATAAAGAACAACAAAGAAAGCCAGTGGCTGAACTTGAAAGCCCAGAACATAGTATCAGTCTCTGTAGAAAGACCTAGAAAAGGAATTTATCAAGATTATTAATTTTTTCTCTCTGTTGAATTCATTTGACATGGTCACAGCTGGAGACAGTATAAAACAGTAAGTGATAAATTTGTTTTTTTGAGACTTACCATAGCGGAGGGAGGATCTTGAGCTCAGTACAGAAGATAAAATCATGTATTCGAGAGAATTTCTATTTTTTGTTTATTTTCTGCTGTTTCTCATCTGGGCCAGGCTTTACAATCAATTAAATCAGTCTGAGTTTCACTGTTGACTCAGTGTGATCAGGATTTGTGTACTTCTGTATGAACCTAAACAGCTGGGAGAGAATTACTGATGATAACATGGACACAGTAACACTTTATAGCATTGCTAACATCTTGACTATTAGAAGAATGGGAAAATGAGTATATTTTTGTCCAATATAGGTTATTTCAGATGGAAGTGCCTGTAGGCTACGGAGCTTCATTAAGAAGAATCGTTCTGGGCTTACCAAAGTGGATGAATTAAATGCTACCCCACTTCATCATGCTGCAGAAGGAGGACAAATAGAATTAATGCAGTTGATCATAGACGATTCTTCCTGTGAAGGTAACACATGTTTTATGAACTGTTTTATTTAGCAGAATAAAAAAGTTCAACAATCAAAGTGTTAAACCATCTGAAGCAGAACTAGAAATAGGTGTTTCACCCCTCCCATCTCTAACCAATAGCATGTATTCAGCACAATATTTAATCTGTTTAACACAATGCACTGTGTGACATGCGATCTTTCCCTTTTTCTCTTCAAAGAAATATAGTAGTAGCACAGAGCTAAACCTCCATTGAAGACACTTTTTTTTTTTTTTTGTTTTCAGTGCAATTGGAACATTTGATGGTTTTGCTTTGGTTTTGGTTTTGTTTTGTTTTCTCTCCTTTGACCTAGTATTAAATGTGATGGATTCGTCTGGAAATACCCCACTGCACTGGGCCACGAAGAAAAACCAGGTTGAAAGTGTTAGTTTGCTTCTGAGCAGAGGAGCCAATCCAAACATTCTCAACTCCAATATGATGGCACCTCTGCATATGGCCGTGCAGTCCCTGCATAATGAAATCGTTAAGGTAAGTCCAAAGTCCACATAGACTTGATAAGTTGCTCTGCAGTGGCTGCGTGCAGAACTCAAAGACCTTGTTTATATATGCTGTATCTCTTCATATGCTTTGTTTAGCGAGCAGGATGTGTAACGTGATGCTTATGGAAATGTTTATGTCTTTATCATACCAAGTAAAAAATAACTTACTGATCTATATAAATACTGATATTTGTGCTGTGACAGTGGTTGTTATGTTTCATGGAGAATGCTTTTTAAGTTTTCCAATTTGTCTTTTTAATTTTGCAAAGACAAGGAATTTTCTTTAAATAGGCTCTTTTAACACGAGAATTTCATGTAGGCATGTGTTATTTCAAATATTTATGTTCTGATTTATTTTTTTTATTTTTTTTTACTGTTGAGTAGGGAGTCATACAAGTGTCAACATTTACTTGAAACTAGCATATTCTTTTAATGAAAAACAGATGAAAATTAGTCAGAAACACAGTTCTTAAAACCAACCTGTCAATAATCATTTGAATAATAGCAGAACTCAAGCTGCAATTAAAAATCACAAAAATATTTTGTGAAGACATTAATAAAGTGTCCATTTTGAATCTTCTAAAATAGCAACAGCGTTGAGATTTTAAGCAGCATATCTTTTTCATCATTTGTCCACATGCAACGAGCACATTTTTACTCTATGTGTGGCATTTGGGTAGAATTTTAGAATTTGTAAAGCTCTCGTGTTTACTGAGTGAATACAATTTTAACATAACAACACTTCCTTTTCCCTTTAAAGTTGTATCTTTTTCTAGTGCGTTCAAACAAAAGAAAGAAAAGCATATTCCCGTGTTCAAGACTTAAAATCCTTGAGAGATTTTCAGTGTTAAAATATGTCACTGTCTTCACATCTCTTACAAAGTCTGTATTTATTATGAGTTAAGAACAACTGAAATACAATGACATTTTAAAATAAGCTTTATATCAGGTTCTGGGTTTGGGTTATTTTACACCTCTGCTTTTGACTGAATATGACTCTCATTTTTCCCCACTCTGTTGTTTATTGAGGCTAATTCTCCTTTGGTTTCTATTGTTAAATTGACTGAGAGTGATTAAAATGTGTCACTTCCTCCAGTACAGAAAAATTAATTGGAATTACTGAAAGACAAATAAATGTGTAGGTAGAGGAATAAAAATGTATGGTCATTATAATTTCCAGATCCTTTGCTTCTCGAAAATGCTGGAAGCAGTCAGAGAGGTACTTGGTGATGCTGATAGCTTAGTGACTGCTGTTAACATAGGGACTGAAGCAGGCTTCCTGTCTTCATCAAGTCCTATCTCCCTTGATCTTATATAACTGTCCCATAGATGAATAAGGAAGCAGGATCTACAACATTGCCACTTTCCAGGGAATACAGAATATTACAAGACATTATAACAAGCTTTAGCTGAAAATCCCCACCTGCAATTTGCTACAGAAAAGATTTTCTCCCAGTATTGGGCAAACTGTTAAATAAGACTTTAAGATACTCTGCAGCTGTGCACAGTGTTTAATGTTGTTACCGGTCTATCTGCTGTAAAGAATTTTACTTTGCTTTGTCTGTTCTCACTTGCATTTTTCACCTGTATATTTTTTCATTCTCCACATTTTGTTTCTCTTTTTGTCTCTAAGTGTTGTGGGCTGTTGCCAAGGAAAAAAAAAAACAAGTTGCAAGAGTGCTATGGGTGATAAACAACAAAAATAATGAAGTAGGCCTTTGTTGTTGTGTTTGACTTATGTTTGACTGAATGTTTTCTTAAACATTTAGATTTTAGTCCAGCATAGCAGTACAGATGTTAATTTGGAAGGCGAAGCAGGGAACACACCTATAATTGTAGCATGTTACAAGGATAATCCTGAAGCACTGACACTTTTGGTAGGTATAACTATCCATCACCTTTTATTGTGAGTCTGTTTCCTTGATGCAGTGTTACTCTGTTTCTGTGATCTCTCTGTTCAGTGGAGGAAGGTTAATCATGGACCTAGTATTCAAGTTACCTTGCATAGGTTACTAAGAAACTTTAATCTTTTAACAGCATATAGAAATATATCTGAATGGCAAACTTAAGAGAAACTTAACTGATTTTGAAGGTCATGAGAACACAAAATGAATCGTATATGTACAGATGTATGGAAAAGATGTTTGTCTATAAGCTTCACAATGCATATACAACATTAAAAAAAAGGAGACAGCTACCCAGGAGACTGTATCTGTAATAGTATGTTCATTAGTCAGAATTTTCTATATGTTGTTAAGCTATATCCAAGCATTATTTTTCAGATTGAAAACGGAGGAAAAATATGTAAACCGAACAAAACGGGATGCATGCCTATCCATGCAGCTGCATTTTCAGGTGCAAAAACGTGTATGGAAATTCTCTTAAAAAAAGGTAAATACGCTGTTCCAAGCAGTCAGTAAGTTTCATTATTTATAGTAGCATTAGCAGTTTAGTGCTTTAATTCTCAATGAACTATGAAAACAAGCACTTATAACTGTGATTAAACTTAGAAAAAGTTAACACAATTATTCCTATGAGCTTGTAACTTCTGTAGGGTTGCAGTGGCAGCTTAACTGCTTTCCTGAATGCATGTCCATCCACTGTTTAACAATAGATGTGAAAGGTTCATATTTTGAGGGGGGAGAATATTATTCCACACTTAATGTACTTTTTTTGAAAGCCTTTATTTTCTGTTATCTCATTCTCACTTTTAAAAAATTCCATTTATTTTCATCTCTCAGGTGAAGAATTGGGTCACTCTGCTAAAACCCACATCAATTTTACCAATAATGGAAAGTGCAGTCCACTTCATTTGGCAGTTCAAAGTGGGGACCTTGAAATGATTAAAATGTGCATTGAATTTGGAGCCCAAATCGATCTAAAACAGGTAAAACTTGGAGGAGAGAAAAAAATAATTTTGATAAAAGCTAGGTATTTCTAAATCTCTGAGTGGTATGAAGAAAAGACGAGTGGATAATCATTGCTTATTGTCTCCTTCAGTGCAAAACCTAGGGAGCAACAAATGAAAACAAGTGTCCGGTGCAACTCAGGCAAAATGTACCAATTTTGCCTCATTGTGCAATTTTACACAAGTTGCATAGGATGTTGTGAGTATGAAAATTTTTCATGGTTTCAAAATGCATTTGGGCAGATTCATAGAACAAAAGTGGATCCTCACTACTGAATACAACAACATTCCCTCTGCCTCAGGGAAGTCCTTGAGTCATACTCAGTCTGAGAGAGCACTCTGGAGAATGGTACATCCTTCTTCACAAACTCTTCTTTACTTTGCAACTGCTGTTATTCCTTCCCAGAAACAGGATCTTCAGTGTGATCTGTTCTCATCATTGTTGTTCATCCTCAGCCTTCCCCTGGCCTTTACAGTTTCTTCTTTGTAAGGAAGCACAAGTTCGTGATAGTACTGCTGCTACTGTGATACTGTTGGTGTAATGGCCTGTGCCCAGATTTAGGATAAATAAACATTTTGAAAATATCTATCATTAATCAAATTGTTTTCAGGGCCAAAATCAACTTATGACAGCAAAGATGGCTAAACTTTGTTTAGCTGCCTTTTATTGGTTTCATTCTGTAAACACATAGCTTTTGATGAGATGATTTATGCTGCTCATTTTGTGATGGGTAAGACTGTTTTGAGAATGCTCATTCCACAGTGCTGGCATTGTGGAAAAGCCAGTTCCCATGCTTTCACTGGAATGTTCCTGTTCTAAAAAGGAGAAAGTCAAAACCCTCAGGCATGTATCAAAGCTAGTTTGTACCATTTAGCTAATTGAAATCCCGTTTCGGCAAATATTGTTCTAATAATTTATTTATTCCTTAATTTTATGACTGTCTAGCTTTTAATACTATATCATAGAATCACAGAATCATAGAATAGTTAGGGTTAGAAAGGACGTTAAGATCATCTAGTTCCAACCCCCCTGCCATGAGTAGGGACACCACACACTAAACCATGTTGCCCAAGGCTCTGTCCAGCCTGGCCTTGAACACCGCCATGGTTGGAGCATTCACAACTTCCTTGGGCAACCCATTCCAGTGCCTCACCACCCTCACTGTCAAGAACTTCTTCCTTATACCCAATCTAAACTTCCCCTGTTTAAGTTTAAAGCCATTACCCCTTGTCCTACCACTTGAGTCCCTAATGAAGAGTCCCTCCCCAACATCCTTGTAGGCCCCCTTCAGATACTGGAAGGCTGCTCTGAGGTCTCCACGCAGCCTTCTCTTCTCCAGGCTGAACAGCCCCAACTTTCTCAGCCTGTCTTCATATGGGAGGTGCTCCAGTCCTCTTATCATCCTCATGGCCCTCCTCTGGACTTGCTCCAACAGCTCCATGTCCTTTTTATGTTGAGGACACAACATATCATATCATATCATGTGAGACCAAGTTATTTTTAAACTACAAAAAATTTTATTCAAGAATGACTTCTAAGTAAGATTCCTTCTAAGGAAGTCAAAAACATTTTAAAATAACACATTTTCTGTATTACATACATTTGTTTGATTATTCATTTGTACTGATCTACCTATGTTTTGCTATAGTTTTCCTTTGCTTCATCTCTCATATTAAAGGGTGCAGTGTGTCTGTTTATTAATTCAACTACAAAAGATTGCTAGGAGTGTAATTATCTCATATCTTAAAATCTCTTCAGAGTTCCACTACTTCAGTAACAGACTGAAGTTTCATTACTTGCATAGAAATTTAGGCATTTGGGAATTATGTCTCCTGGGCTAGATCACAAGTGTTTTTAATAGATCAGAGGTTGGGTTGTTGGGGTTTAAATATTTAAGAGTTGTTTTATTTTCCCATTTACAGAATGAAAAATGCACAGCACTTCATTTTGCTGCCACTCAAGGAGCAACTGAGATTGTAAAGTTAATGATGTCATCCTATGCTGGTGAAGAATCCATTATTGATGCTGTGGATGGGAATAAGGAAACTCTGCTTCACAGGTAGGAGGCTACTTTGCCAGACTTCGCTATATATTGTGACCCATGATATTTTTAATTATTCTCAGCATCCAACTATATGTTTTATAGTATACTTTGGAACATCCTTCCTCATGGGGGATAGCTTTAGTACAATATGAAAGAGTCAGTAATTTGGTCAGAATCATAAAGATTTTGGTGCTGATATCCAAATCAGAACAGTTCAAGTTACATTGGAACCATGTCAAGGAATGGTCACTAACAGTTTGTATTGAAAATTTACTCCACTAAAGTAGTAGGTGAATAAGTTAATGGAATTTTTAACAGCTTCTCGGGTGAGTTGGGTGGAGAAGAGATTCAGAACAGCCCTGTGGAGAAGGACTTGGGGGTGTTGGTTAATGAGAAGCTTGACATGAGTCAGCTTCAGTGTGCGCTTGTGGCCCAGAAAGACAACTGTATCCTGGGCTGCATCAAAAGAAGCATGACCAGCAGGTCAAAGGAGGTGATCCTGCCCCTCTACTCTGCACTCGTGAGACCTCACTTGGAGTATTGTGTCCAGTTCTGGTGTCCTCAACATAAAAAGGACATGGAGCTGTTGGAACAAGTCCAGAGGAGGGCCACGAGGATGATCAAGGGGCTGGAGCAACTCCCATATGAAGACACGCTGAGGAAGTTGGGGCTGTTCAGCCTGGAGAAGAGAAGGCTGCGTGGAGACCTCATAGCAGCCTTCTGGTACCTGAAGGGGGCCTATAAGGATGTTGGGGAGGGACTCTTCATTGGGGACTGTAGTGGTAGGACAAGGGTAATGACTTCAATCTTAAATGGGGGAAGTTTAGATTAGATATAAGGAAGAAGTTCTTTACAGAATAATATAAACAGTTTAAAAAAATATTTCCTTTTTTCTTTACCCTCAAATATATGACTATTATACCAATAGTAGTCTGGTATATGTGTGTATATATATATGTAGTTGTATGCCCTATGACTACAAAGTTGCAGATGGCATTTGAATATGTAATAGTTCTCTAGACTTCTAGTCTTTCACAGTCCATTTGAAACCAGAGCACTAGACTGTGGAGAAATTTCCTCAGTCTTCTGCAGCGGAAATACGCTTAATTAAATGTGCTGGCTACCAGCTCTATGGAAGATAGTATATTTCCCCATCCATATATTTTTGCAAGAAAGATATGTCTCACTGCATTTAAGTGTAATAATTTTACAGTGTTATTCTGCATGTGGTTTTACAATATGAAATAATTGGTATAAAGTCAGAGGCAGTGGAGATGATTGTTCTCTGGACACAGCATAAAGTGGAATTATTTGAAAATAATTGAAGAAATTAAATGGGGAGTGTGTTGTAAAGTTAAGATAAGTTTTGGGTACAGCTGGGAATGCTACTGTGATAGAACATGACTGAAGACAAAGTGATGACAGAATGCCAAAGAAAATTGTGTAGACACAACACTGCTTAATAGATAACTGCCTGTCATATCCATGAAAATGATTGTCCTTGGAAAAAGCTTGGAAAAAGATTTATATTCTTTTAATCCCTGTGTCTGTGAAACAGCAGAAAAAATATTATCAAGAATGATCAGAAAGGTGGAAAGTCACCCAGATCTCTCAGAATATAAATAAACTGAACAGGAATGTTAACTTGTTGAGAAGTGAAGGAGCAGTGCAGAATAAGCAGGACATAATCCTTTCACAGTCTTACTGTTATGTTTCCATCTAAATATTTTATAAAATCACTTTGTTTTCTTTTCAGTCACCTTGGAATTTATTTTGAGTATGTGTGAAGCATTCAGTATTTATGTCTGGCTGGTAGAGGGGTCTACTATAGATAATTGAGACCTCTTTACTTGTTTGGAACCATGACATCATTTTTAAAATACATCTTTTGAGTAATCAGTTCTAACTATAATACAGCCAGGGTTATCACCTCTTATAATGCTAAGGGAACTGTTATCTTTAAGATACAGCACAACCTTGGAACTGTCCTTCTGTGTTGCTTATTTAGTCAAAATATGTAGCAGAGATCTGACTTCTGAAAAGGTTTAGGCTGTGTGTGCTACCCGTGCTATACTTCCTGCTTTGACCAGGTTTTCCTTGTAATATATAACTCAGTGTCTAATTGTAGAATAAAACCTGAATTTTTTTCATGTGTATAGACAGCTTTAAAATACTTTTAGTAAATTATTGTCACCACAATTTATATCAGTATATTTTTTGCATATATTTTCAAATGGACTTGCCTGCCACAGTCAGGATACGTGTTTAGCCATTGCCATTTTAACCCCACTCTAGCATTATTACACAAAATGTATAGGAAGTTATTTTTGAAGATTGGATCAGTGAAATTGATTGAGGATCTAGGTCTGCCTGAAACAAACCGAGTCTGAAGTTTATGGAATTCCATATTGACATTGTGTGGTACAGCAAAAGATCTGACATATGAAATGGCTGGATTTGTTAAAAACCAGTGGTAGAATACCTGTTGACCCACCAATGAGGTCTTTGTTTCCCACAGTGAGTGTTCAATGTGTTAACTGAACAGAACGTAGTTTAAAAATGAACTGCATGACAAAAAACCAAATCAATTTATTAAAATTAATTATGTAATAAAGGTATTTCACTGTCTTTTAGTTTGAAATGTATTTCTTTGAAAATATTAGAAAATGCAGCACATGGAAATGGATGCTGCCCTTTGGCTGGAAATTTCATTGTCCTATCTAATGTAACTGTATTTTTGCATTTTCCCCTACAGGACAGCATTGTTTGATCACTATGAACTGGCAGAGTATTTGATTTCAATGGTAAATATTTAATCAAGCAACATGTTTATAGAGATTATTGCTAGCTGTTACTACAGGTCTGCATAGAGAAATTCATAAAGGAAAATGTGTTCTCAGGTATAGGTTTAGATATAATATATATAATTTCATAATGCCTGATTGACAGTTGCAGTACAATGGTAGATGTGGCTCCTTATTAGCGTTCCACAGTTACAGAGGATTAAAAACTTGCATTTTTATTGCCATTTTACTTATTCAGAAAGGTTTCATAAACACCTTTTATCAAATATGACAAACTGGTTTAGTCATCCTCGCGTTTAGAATGTGAAATACAGAATAAATGCTAAATATATATTGAATTTCACCTGATTTTCCCAGCAAGAAATCCTTTCTTTAAAGTATGTAAAAAGATTAAAAGATTGTTCTGGTGTCATATAGCCATATATTCAAGTTGTGCATGATCTAGAAGTAATTATACTCTGTGTAGTTTGGTTATATTTCTCCACTGAATAATTATAAGGGAGAAAGAAGAAATGTAACCAGGAATGCTACAGGCTGTGATCCAAGTGTCCATTTATAGCAATTAAAACTAAGACTCATATAGTCATTATATGTCCCACTCAGCTAAGAAAATTCTTCAGAAGTCATTTGACTTATTTTTAATTTTATTTATATTTAGATTTTTTACTTTTTTTCATTAGAATTATTTTAAGACAAATTCTCTTCTACATACCTTTTGTTTTTCTCAGAAACTCTGTTGTAGGGATTGTATTTAGTCAGAACTAGATATTATGTTTATTTTTAATTAAAATGTGCGGTGGTGAGGTGTAACTGCTTAAACTTGTCTGACTAAACAATCTATCTGAAGAAGTTATTACCTGAGAAATACAGGCACAAGCATAAGGTATCACCTATGCTGTGGTGTACACAAGAGTGATAAAAAAAAGGTGGAGCAATGTTACTGCTCAAAAGGAATAGCAAATACCAGTTCAGAATGGCTTTCTGGTTTTAACAGAAAACAGCATTCATTTATTTTATACATTAAATATCCACATTTCATGCATATCAGCTTAAAATGATTGCTTCCTTTATCTTACCTTTGGTACTTTTTGTGTCTGAAAATAAAAGCCATTGTAAACAGATACAGTGTTACATCTAGCTCTTCTAGACAGAAAAGGTAAGTTTATCTATGGTAAGCAGAATTGTCTGGGTACATTATGTATGCTATTTACATTTAAATTACACCAATTTTTTGTAAGTTATAGGTCAGTGTGCTACACAAAAAAAGCAGAGAATCAAATGCTACAGATAGATAGTATTTTGCAAATCCTTATAGCTTCAAATAAATACTACTTACAAAATGGTTTGCACATTAAGCATTTTAAACTCAATTACCTGAGCAATAATGTCAAAGTGGCCATTGTCACATTGGACAGGTGCACAGTATCTGGTTTGTGTATGCATTGGTGATTAAAGATTATGTTATTAACTGGAAACTGTGGCCCTGTATTCATTGAAATGAATGAGCCCCCTGAATAAAAAGGTTCTAGTTTCTTTGATGAATAAGAACATTTTTAAGAGGTTGTCTGACCTTGTAGAAAGGTAACTGGGGAAAGGGTCCTCCATGTGTTAATCTCAAACATTTCACCAACATACATTGGAAGCTTCCTGTTCTCTATGGTAATCACTGTACATTTATTAAATGTTTCTTATTACTACAATACAGGTTTTACCATGCTAGAAAGTAAATATTGCTCTTGATTATGATTAATTCTCCAATTATGACTGGACCCAAAGGTGATTCAAGTTAATGGAAAAACTCACATTGATTTTTTTTTTTTTTCCCAATGATCTTTGGATAGTATCTGAAATAAAATATGGGGGTTTGTGTACTTTGTTCAGTTCATCAAATTTGACTTGCAACTCAATATCTAGAAAAGTATATCTAAACCATCATAAAATATACATATATCTCATTCGTGCATTTACTTGTATCATACTGCATTCTTGGTGGGATTTTTTAGACAGGTATATGTGTGTTCATAGTATTTTACTGATATGATCATAATGATATTGTAACCATAGTCACCATACTGTCCTGGCAATATGCACCTTGTGCAAAAATAGACAAAACATCAAAACCGTGCTTTTGCCAGAATATCACATTCCAGTCCTTGTGCTTCCTCTAGTGAAAGGATCAAAAACCTTGAGTTTGGAGAATAAAAACGTGTCTGCTGTTGATACAGCTACTTTGTAGTCAAAATTAACTTGTCTTATATAGCTTATGATGAAGAATAGAAAACAAAGATAGGGCAAGCTATACAGATTAAGATATACTAACCCCTGAATGCATTCCTTGTTGAACAGTATTCATAAAGTGTAGAGGTTCAGAAGGGTCTTGTTCTGGTAATTGATAGGTAAGATCACATCATTCAAAATGACTGCAATTTTTGTATTTTTCCAGAGCTTCAATCCCAGTATTTTTAAGTTAGAATTATATATTTTGAGTATTTAAATGTATGGAAAGGCACCCTAACAAAAGATCATGACTTGTGATAAAGTTGAAATTCCTTATTGCAGGGGGCTAATATTGATAGTGTTGACATAGAAGGTCGATCCCCACTTCTGTTGGCCACTTCCTGTGCATCATGGAAAATTGTGAATTTACTGCTCTCAAAAGGTAAAAAGGAATATACACATACAATACACTTCCTTTGAGCAGGGTTCATATGTGTTAAAACTGTGTCTAACTTTCCTCTACATTTCAATTCAGTACTTCAGCATACAGTCCAGGAGCAGCTGAGCTAGACAGCTGCACAGCGCTGGTATCCCCTGAGATAAAGGAAGAATTAGTGTGATGATTTCACCCTTTCTAATACAGAGTGAACAGGCTATAGAAAAATGTGTATGCCACATGTCATGCTTCTCCGTATATCAAGGTAGATGTGGCACTGGCACTCCATTGCTGCATTCCTTAGCAGTTCACAAAGTAAGCAGAACTGTGGAATAAATACACCACTTATAGCCGTGTTTCATAGCAGCAATCAATCTTTAAATGTTAAAGCCCATATTTCAAGCATTACCTGTGATTTTATATAATCACAGTCACCTTGAAAATGTTTGAGCTATGTCGTTCAATGGCTATAGTTTTGGTGGAAGGTAGTTATTGTTACTGTATTTTTCTCTTGTTAATAGTAATGTAACTGATTTGTTAATAAGCCCTGTAATAGGTTTTGAAGATGTAGCAAGATTACAACCTTAAAAGATTAGAAGACATGGTTATCTGAATCTTTAAATTACCTTGTGGTTTGTGGGTGCTCAGTATCTCTGAATATAACGGCCTCATGTAAATCTTAGTTCTACCATAAAATGCAAAATACATATACATACGAGATAACTGTGAAATCTGAGTGTCATTGTGGGGTGTGTGTAAGTACAATTGTATGTTAAAATGCTGGCTTGAATAATTGTTACTTCATAGATTTATAAACACATTTGTTCCTTTGTCTTAAATGTCATCAACTGGTGTCAGGAGCCATCAGTTTTGAAGTTGCTGGTACTTATTTCCATATTTATCTAGGAGCAAATGTATCATTAAAAGATCATCTTGGTCGGAATTTCTTGCATTTGACCGTATTGCAGCCTGGAGGATTACAGCATCTAAATGAGAAATTTCTGCAGGTACAGTAAGCATCATTTTATGTCTTTCTGCTACCTTTAGTAGAAAATATAAAGACAAAAAGCAACTACCATTTATTTTGGAATGTTTGTAAAAGTTTGTGGTATTTGTTAAGTTGCCCAGTGTCACAGAAGATAGTTTGAAGAGGTACGTATCTCTCATGAAAGCATTTCAAAGCCAGTAATACAGTTTTCTTATTGCCAGGCAAAGGAATAACATAATCCCATAAATTATTTTGCTGTTGGGGATTGAATAGCTCAAGAGGTAGGCAATAAAATATAGAACTTTTCACTTCTATTTTCCCAGCTTGCATGCAGGAAAGCTAGGGGACGTGCTCATTCATATTCAGTCAAGCTCTAGGACTTAAATAGTTTACAGCATGTTCTCCAGGAGCTTTCCATAGACTGGACTGTAATGAAATCTTGGATTTAGTTTTAGAAAGGATTTCAAACATGGATTTGTATTTGGCTGTGCTGAGGTGAAGCAGTTACATTGCTAAAGCCCAAGCTCACTTGAAAGAATAAATTTGCTAGTCTCCAGAGCTCCAGAAAGAACCTTTTAAGTGTGGATAAAGTATAACCAATCGTGCAACATCTGCTGAAATCTGTAAACAGCTTTGATTAGAAATGTGGAATGGATTTAACCTCCCTTTTTAGCAGATGTAGAGAATTAGTTTTAAACCAGAGTGGTAACTCTCAGTTGTCTGCATTGACTTTCTAATTATTGATCATACTAAAAATTCAGACAGAGAAGTGGAGCAGACGTGGGGAGGAGATTATTACTTGCTTTAAGAAAGGGCTGTACATAGGATAGTGTTAGACAACGTATGGAGCAAAAACAGGGTAATAAAGATGAGAAAGAGAAATATGGGAAATAAAATTACACTGTAAACCAGTGAACTGATGGTTTTTGACAGGCAGAAGTTTTGCTACTGAACACAGACTACAGGCTACCCTTGTGTTCTGTACAAGCCATTTGCTGGCAGCATTGAGTATTATGGTTGAATGGCAGCAAAGAGGAATCTCCTGCATTACACTTGTACTGTGATGGGTTTTCAGAGTGGCAAACTGCTGTGTTCTTCAAAGTGTAGTTGTTTGAAAATATGGTGACCCACAAATCAGCAGACATTAAATGCTCACTGTTGCTAAAGCTACTTTTCCTAAAATTTGTTTCTTGTTTTTTAAGAACTGCTTTTAAGTATTACTGCTATTGTAACAAGCTATTAGAAACTGTGCAGCATAAATTATATAAATATAATTCTGTGCTTTTGGGGTTTTTTGGGGGTTGACAGATGGAACACATTAAAAATCTTGTAGTGGATGAAGATAATGAAGGATGCACTCCACTGCATTATGCATGCAGACAAGGTGTGGCCCTCTCTGTAAATAATTTACTCAGCCTCAATGTTTCCATCTACTCTAAGAGCAGGGACAAGAAGTCACCATTACACTTTGCTGCCAGGTTAGTACAGCAGTCTAGGAAATGGAATCAATGCCATTTTTTCCTCAGTATTTTTTTGACAATTTCTGTGTTTATCTTTCAAAGCTATGGGCGCATCAATACATGTCAGCGACTTATAAGAGATATGAAAGACACAAGACTTTTGAATGAAGGTGATAAGAAAGGAATGACTCCTCTTCATTTGGCAGCCCAAAATGGTCATGAGAAAGTAGTTCAGTTTCTTCTGAAGAGAGGGGCCCTTTTTCTCTGGTAAGTGTTCTGATCAAAAAAGAACCATCAACCTAAGTTTTATGTCCGTATGCTGGGAAGTTATGTAAATATAAATGCAATATATGGAAATATTTAATATATTAATATTCAAAAATATAAATATACACTATAAGAGCATATTTGTAAAATGTTTTATAAAACTAAGCTTATTGTGCCTTGCTTCATCCTGACACATAGAATCATAACTAGATGTAAAGCAAGGCTTCTAATGCTGTGGGAACTGAGGTTTCTCTAAATCAAACTGAGAAGAATATTGAGCCTTTTGATGGAAAAGATATTAGTTTTCATAAAGCCAGGAGCCAAAGCTACCAAAAGTTTAGAGTCCTGTTTCGAAGGTACAGTTTAGAGATTTAACTTCTATGTCCTGTGCTTTCCCAGTCCAGTGCAGCTACACCTTGGAGCTAGGGGCCTAAGCATTTTGAGGAAACCCTTTACCTAACAGACCTGTCATACAAGCATTATTTGTGACTGCCAGGAGCCAAAGCTACCAAAAGTTTAGAGTCCTGTTTCGAAGGTACAGTTTAGAGATTTAACTTCTATGTCCTGTGCTTTCCCAGTCCAGTGCAGCTACACCTTGGAGCTAGGGGCCTAAGCATTTTGAGGAAACCCTTTACCTAACAGACCTGTCATACAAGCATTATTTGTGACTGC
>NW_009935576.1:1325-1785 GCF_000696875.1 Nestor notabilis | reverse complement strand
CACAGGGAGCCCCCATATTGATCCTACAGGGTTCCAGGTCCCTGTGCCACCCCCAGGGGGTCCCCTCTCCATATTGACCTCCTGCCCCCAGGTCCCTATGTCACCCTGGTGGGTCCTATATAAACCATATGAAGTCCCAAGCCTGTATGCCACCCCCCCATAGAGTGTGTCCCCTCACCCTGAGGTCTCTGTGCCCCTGCTATGGGTCCCCATAGCAACCCTATGGGGTTGCAGGTCCCCATCCCACGCAATGGGCTCCCTACCCGCTGCCATGGTGCCCCGGGTCCCCCTATGGGTCCCCATAGTGACCCTATGGGTTGTAGTCCCACCCCATGGGGTCTCTATCCCCCCATGGTGCCCAATGCCCCGCCTATGGGTCCCCATATCTATCTGATTGGGTCCTGGGTCCCCACCACCCCCCCCCATAGGGTCCCAATAGTGACCCTATGGGCTCCCACAC
>NW_009935576.1:0-1167 GCF_000696875.1 Nestor notabilis | reverse complement strand
TGCAGGGGGACACGCAGTGACACACACGCATGTGGGGGGGGACACGCCACGCACACGAGCTGCAGTTCTTATAGCTGCATGTGCCTGAGCATACGTGTGCGCCCTGAACGGGCACGCACCTAAACACACGTGTGCGCCCAAACACGCTGCCTGTGCATACCAAATACATACATGCGCCATGATACACGTGTGCACACTGAGCACACCCCTTGGCTGGACGCATCCAAACACATGTACATGCTGAGCACACTTATAGCACACACATGAACATACGTGTGTGGAGTACCCCAGCTGCACACACGTGTGCAGGCTGAGCACACTTATAGCACATACATGTGCATCCTGAACGTACTTACAGCACACAGCTGACCACACACGTGCACTCTGAGCACGTGAACAGCACACACGTGTGCACTGCCCTCACTCACGGCACATATGTGCACACGCGTGTGCGGCCATACCTGCGCGGGGATGTTGGGCACGGAGCCCGTGAGCCCGTTTTCGGCACTGTGGGAGCTGTTGGGGGAGCTGGGCCCGGAGCCGGGGGCGCTGCTGCTGCTGCTCACTGAGCACACTGCGGGGCAGGGGTCACACACGTGTGCACACACAGAGCACACGTGTGCGTATCGCATAAGTACATGAGTGCACAAGTACGTCTGTTGCACCAGCACGCGCAATCGCGTGCGTGCAGACGTGCTAAGTAAGCATGAATGCACACAAGCACACACAGGTCACAGGAGCTGGGAGCAGGAGGGGGACACTGGCATCCACGAGCCCATCATTCCCATGGCTCCCATAGCTCCGCTGGCTCCCGTCGTTTTCACAGCTCCCATTGCTCCATAGCTCCCATCGCTCCCATGGCACCAATGGCTTCCTTCACTCCCATGGCTCCCCTTGCTCCCATGGTTCCCACAGCTCCCATCATTCCCATTGTTCCCATGGCTCCAACAGCTCCCTTGGCTCCAGTGGCTCCCATCATTCCCATCACGCCCATGGCTCCCATCTCCGCAGCCTCACCCAGTCCCCGCTCACCTGTGATCTCCACTGCTCTCTTCCTGCAGGTGCTGAGCACAGCTCCATCCTTCCTCCGCAACAGGGGGCTGCTCCGGCGCTCCGCCACCTTCTGCTTCAGCCGGGAGCGGACCTTCAGGTTGGGCTCCGATGCTG
>NW_009935575.1:21067-21375 GCF_000696875.1 Nestor notabilis | reverse complement strand
ATGCAGGAACCGTTCATCCCTGCTCAGAGCAACTGGCTCGGCCCTGCCTCGAGCGGGAAGTGGTCGAAGAAGCATACAATTGGATTGCTTGGTGGGAAAGTGAGGAGTGAGTCTAAGGCAAGTGTCACCGTTGTGGAGCTCTCAATATGCTAAAGAGGCCCTGCAGCAAGTTTCTCTCCTGGCTTTTCGGCTGTTCGAGTAGGAGCCAGACATTCATGCTCAATGTGACAGGCTGGTCTCAGTATCGACTGGCAATGGTTGAAGAAGCATACAATTGGACTTTTTGGAGGGAAAGCGAGGAGGGAGAC
>NW_009935575.1:19543-20505 GCF_000696875.1 Nestor notabilis | reverse complement strand
CTTTTAGGTGGGAAAGCGAGGAGCGAGACCAATGCAAGTGGCACCGTTGCAAAGCTCTGCATGTGCTAAAGAGGCCCAGCAGCAGTTTTCTCTCCTGGCTCTTCGGCTGTGGGTGTAGGACCCGGACATTCATGCTCAATGCGATGCACTAGGCCCAGCCATGGGAAAAAAAACTATAAAAATGGCGAGAAAAAATGGCGGGGAAAAAATGGCTGGGAAAAAGTGGCAGGGAAAAAGGCTAGAAAAGACGCGAATAAATGGCGTTGAAAAAAGGCAGGAAATTCGAGGCATGAAATAAATGGCAGGAAAAAAAGGAGGGAAAGTAAAGGCGCCAAATAAATGGCGGGGAAAAAAGGAGCGGAAAAAAATGGCGGGAAAAAAAGGGTGAGAAAAAATGGCGTGAAAAAAGGGCGATGACTGGGACCCGGGGGAAGGGCACTAGGACCGTGGGGGCAGGCACTAGGACCAGAGGAGCACGGACCTTTTTTTCCCTCCATTTTTTCCAATTAGAAATTGGAAAAAAAAACAAAGCAAAACCTGAAAAAAGTGACTAAAGAGCGAATATGAAGTGACTAAAAGCAGAAAAATGTTAATAAAGTGACTAAGAGTCAGTATTAAGCTAATAAAACTCAATAAAATCTGCATAAGGAATAAAAGTGAAGCTCAGCGGGGCTCAGCTCAGCGCAGGGCCGTCCAGGAGCTGCTGGACGAAGGTTTGTTCTGGCTTTGGTGGGTGGGAAGACAGCAGTGACGGGGGAGGAAAGCGGTTTAAAGGGAAAGCAGATGATGGGGAAGGGAAGTAAATGGCAGTTAGAGGGGATAGATGATTGGGAATGGGGGATAATGGCTGTCAAGTGGAGAGAGATGATGGGGAAGGGGGTGTAATGGCTGTCAAGAGGGGAGAGATGATGTGGAAGGGGGAATAGTGGGGTATGGGATAGAAGAAGGGGTGTGGGGGAATG
>NW_009935575.1:18908-19516 GCF_000696875.1 Nestor notabilis | reverse complement strand
GAGGGAAGAGTGTGGGGGGGGGGGAGAAGATGGCAGATGGAGGGAGCCAGCACGTGGTGGCTGAGGACATGTTCCCCATCCCCGTGTCCCAAACTCCATCGCTCTCATAGGGAATGGCGGGCAGTGGACACCAGATGGTGATGTTGGACACTCTGTACCTGCAGGACCAGTCTGCTGCTGTGGGCTCCATCGTGCAGCACGGGTCCTAGTGCCCGCCCCCCGGGTCCTAGTGCCCACCCCTTCAGTCTTTGTGCCCGCCCGCCGGGTCCTAGTGCCCGCCCCCTAAGTCCTGATGCTCGGCCCCGGCACCTAGTGCCCGCCCCCCAAGTCCTACTGCCCGGCCCCCGGGTCCTAGTGCCCGACCTCCCGCCTTCTGCTTGGTTCTACTGCCTGCCCACCCTCTCGGCCCTAGTGCCTGCACGACTGACCACCAGGTCCTAGTGCCCGAATTCCCTCACGACCGCTAACTGCCTGCCTGCCTGCCGGTGTTAGTGCCTGCCAGCCCGCCAGCCTGTTCCTAGTTCTCGCTAGCCCTCCTGGTCCTAGTGCCTGCCCACCAGGTCCTAGCGCTTGCCCGCCGGGTGCTAGTGCCCGGCTTGCCGCCCGCC
>NW_009935575.1:18173-18765 GCF_000696875.1 Nestor notabilis | reverse complement strand
CCATGTGCTAAAGAGGCCCAGGTGCAGTTTTTGCTCCTGGCTCTTTGGCTGTGGGAGCAGGAGTCGGACATTCGTGCTCAATGCGATGGGCTCTGCCTTGACTGGGGCACGCATTGTCGAAGAAGCATACAGTTGGATTTTAGGTGGGAAAGCGAGGAGCGAGTCAATGCCGATGGCACCATTGCAGAGCCCGGTCCTAGTGTCCTACTTCCCTCCCGCCCGCCAGGTCCTAGTGCCCGCCTGCTGGGTCCTACTACCCACCCGCACACCCGGTTCTACTGCCTGCCCTCCAGGTCCTAATGCCCTCCCGGTCCTAGTGCCAGCCCGCTGGGTCCTAGTGCTCGCTCACCTAGTCCTAGTGCTCGCCCTCCCGCCCGCCTGGTCCTAGTACCCACCGGGTCCTAGTGCTCACCGGCCGGTCCTAGTGCCCGGCCGCCCTTGGTAGTGGTAGCCCTGGGTCCAAATGCCCGCCCGCCCGCCGGGTCCTAGCGCCCGTCCTCACAGTCCTACTGCTCGCCCGCTGTTCCTGGTCCCCACCCGCCTGCCAAGTCCTAGTATTCGACCGCAGGTCCTAGTACCTGCCTGCCCGCCT
>NW_009935575.1:17799-18156 GCF_000696875.1 Nestor notabilis | reverse complement strand
CCTCAGCATGGGAGCAGAGGCTGGCTCACTATGTACAGGAAAGCAAAGAGAAACAAAGCAAAGCCTTATTCTACAAAAGGACTGTATTTATGATAGAAAACAAGCAGGGGGGTGTCTTGGTCTCCTAAAGTCCATCTCGAGCAGTAAGGGGGTGCGCCTCAGGGAGACCGAATGCAGAGGGAAGCAGGTCCAATCTGAGGTGCAGGGCCAGCAGCTGTCCCACACATCCAAGTTCCATCTCAGCATCACAAGATTTCCATGGGCTGCTCTCTCCTGCACAGCAGAAGGAAGGTGCCTACTCAGAGCGCAGCGATGGCCTTGGCAGCGACACGGCGGCCCCGCGGCAGGGGGGGGGAT
>NW_009935575.1:16282-17722 GCF_000696875.1 Nestor notabilis | reverse complement strand
TCATGACAGTGTTGGAGACAAGAGAGCAGCAGGACAACACTGTCCCATGGGACCGGCACACCAGAGCACCTTGCAACCAGGCAGAAGGACATCACGGCCATGAGTCTCACCATGGTGAAGGGCATGAACTGGAGGATGCTGCCACGGCTGCCCTGCTCCAGGCAGTCCACACACTCCTCCATGAACCACTGGACAAACTGGGTGTGGGTGCCAGCTGTCTTGGCCCCCAGGATGGAAGAGATGAGCAGGAAGAGATTTGCTGTGGAGATAAGGAAATACCAAAAGCCAGGTCGACAAGGCTGGGGATGGTCCAAGACTCTCTCACAGGGCCGCACAGGTCCCCACCAGTGCCTAGCCACCAGGTTACCCCAGTGGTACCCAGCCGCATTACCTAGCACCCTGTTCAGCGGGTCCCTCATGCTGATGGTATGAAGCTGGGAGGCGGACAGGGAGCTGCTCATCGAGCGATCTGTTGGGGAGCAGAACATGCATCAGGCTGGGGGGAGAGGCTGCAACAGCCTCCTGGCCCCCTCAACCATGCCAATGTGCCCACTCTGGTCAGCTCTAGCCATTGGAGCTTGCCCAGCCCTTGGGCTTCAGGAAGGGCTTTGCCATGAGCTACCCCATGGGGTGGAAGAGGTTTTGGTCATGGCCCTTGGTAGCTCCCAAAACAAGCTGCTGGAGCACACCAGAGACATGCAGCAGGCAGAGGCCCTGCTTTGGTCACAGTCCCTCTCTTCCACGGCACAGGCAGACACATGGCCCAGGCGTGACAGACCAGAGCACCCCAGGAGGGCTCCACACACTGCTGCTCCTGGGGTGCAACACTTCGCTCTTGCTCAAGTCAGATTTACTCTGAGTCTGACCAAGTTTAATGGCATCTGCAAAAGTTTAAGCAGTGAGGCCGTGAGGTGCCTCCCTGCTCCTCCCTGCCCAGGTTTAACTGCAGCAATGACTTGTCCCTGATGCTGTGCACAAGCAGTGCAACGTGATGTCATGATGGGGAGAGCAGCACAGCTGTTCAACAGATGCACAGCAGCACTCAAATCTCACTTGCAGGGTCCAATTTACCTACCAGAGCTGAGGCATGTCCAAAAGGAGCAGCAAATCTTGAGACAGACCAAGGGGATTTGTCCAGCTCAAACCATTAAGTGCTGCAGCCTGCTCCAGTGGGACAGGAGCTGTGCTATCTCTGGTGCAATGGGATGGAAATCTCCTAGGAAGGCTTTTGTGGAGACCCCACAGTACACAACTAGTGCCAAAATTCATCAGGACCCACCTTGTGCTGCTCTGAGGATGCTCACCAAAAAAAGCAGCAAGCCCTCCCACACTTTTCTCATGGAATCACATGAGTTACATGGCTGCAGGAAGCAGCATTTCCAAATCACTGCAACAAACAGCCCAAAAAAGTCCTGAATGTCACTGTGAAGAGGTGGAAAT
>NW_009935575.1:13443-16269 GCF_000696875.1 Nestor notabilis | reverse complement strand
TAAAAAAAAAAAAAAAAAAAGTGAAATAAAGGGGAAAACCCCATATTTCAACAGTAATGAAGCCAACAAAAAACACAGGTTGATTGATGTGTATAAACCAAGAGGAGGTTCGGATAATGCAGAATCAATGACCGAGGACCCTCCTGACTCAGTGCCCAGGAGTCCAGACAATGTGTGTTGGAGCAGTGACAGCTCCATGCTGCGGAGGGAAGCAGCAGGGACACACAGACGTGACTGTGGGGATTCATCAGCTTCTTGTTAACAGCACAGGAATGTCATGATTTAGCCACAAACAACGGGAATGTAACCTCACACACACAGCACATCAGGTCCTTGGTCCCACATAGGCTGGCTGGGGGTGACAGGGCCCTAACAAAACCTGAGCACCTTGTGTGATGTACTGGGTTGGTGGCAGCATCACAAGGGAAGGTATAACCTCATCCCCTGTCCTAAGCTGTTCAGATGAGAGAAATTAAGAGCTTGACCTCTTCAAAGTGCAAAAGCTCCAGACTAAGTAACTCAGCAAAACACTCCAGTGCTCTACATCTGGCCAGCTCAAGAAGAAAAGTGGTTTTGTGCTAACATACATTTAATGGAATTTGGGTTGAAGGGACCTTAAAGGTCATCCAGCTCCAATCCCCTGCCACAGGCAGGGACAACTTCCACCAGAGCCGGCTGCTCCACGCACTAGAGCAGGTGGCTCCAAGCCCCTGTGTCCAACCTGGCCTTGAACACTGCCAGGGGTGAGGAAGCCACAGCTCCTCTGGGCACCCTGTGCCAGCGCCTCAGCACCCTCACAGGGAAGAACTTCTGCCTAAGAGCTCATCTCCATCTCCCCTCTGGCAGGTTAAAGCCATTCCCCTTGTCCTGTCCCTACAGGCCCTTGTCCAAAGCCCCTCTTCCAGGTTTCCTGGAGCCCCTTTAGGCACTGGGAGCTGCTCTAAGGTCTCCCCTTAAGGAGCCTTCTCTTCTCCAAGCTGAAGCAGCCCAGCTCTCTCAGCCTGCCTCCAGAGCAGAGCTGCTCCTATTTCACACCCAAAAATGAGCTCCGGAGCAGGTCAGTCCCCTCCCCAGGAGCTCCCACCCCACCCACACTTACTGGGGCTGGAGAGGATGTTGGCGTCCTCCTCGTTGGAGCTCAGCAGGCGCATGAGCTTGGAGGGCTGCGTATCATCCAGCGGGAAGAGGCTGATGTAATCCTGGGGGGTTAGAGGGGGTTCAGCCCCATCAGCCCTTCTCCAAGGGGGGATCCTGTCCCCTCTCTCCTGGGCAGTTGACCCACTCCAGGCTCTGCACAGACTCCAACCAAACCCTGCTCCATGCTGGACTCACCTCAATATCCTCTCGGTGCCTCTTCTTCTGCCTGGCAGAGGCCTGGCCCTTGTTGTGGGAGGAGTAGGAGCTCAGGGCACACCAGACGGAGAGCCTGGGGACAGAGCAGGGACACTGCAAGGTGCTGCCACAAGCAACAGAAGGTGGCAGAGCCCAGAAAGCGTGGAAGGATGGGATGTAGCAGGTCCCTCCTCGGTGAGAAACAGCAAGGAATGGGGCCCAGGACACGAGTACGTCCACTCCTGTCAGCACTGTGCCAGGAGCAGTGTGGGAACTGGATGGCTGGGACCCTTAACCCAGTACAGAGCATGTCCCTATCTCCACAAACCCACCCCCACGCAGACAGTGCCCACAGGTTCAGGGTCTTACTTGGCCAGGGCCTTTCCCGGGGGATCCATAAGCGTGTGCCACTTGGAGGAGTCTGTGAGCAGGTTGGGCAGGATGTGACCCAGCAGGGTCAGTGTCAGCTGCTGCATGTCTAGGCAGAAGATGGCATAGAGAAGCTCCACAGCCCGCAGTGTATGCTCCTTCCGTGTCTCCTTCAGCAGCTCCTGAGGCAGAAGGCAGGGCTGAGGGAGGCACAGGCTCACCTCCAGCACCCAGGACTGGCACAGCAACCAGCCCAGGCACAACCAGGACTCCTGCGCACTAAGAGTGTGGGCTAGACCCAGCAGTCCTGGGCTTGCCATCCAGCCACCTCCCTCCTCCACCTTATACCTTGACCAGGTTGTTGCAGAACCAGTAGACACCCCCCATGTGCAGCAGGGTGTCAAAAATGTGGATGGAGCGACTGTCGACCCAGCCCTTCTCCAGCACCTTGGTGAACACACCCATTAGCACCTCCTTGATGGGCTTCTTAGGGGGCAGCAGGTTCCAGTACGGAATAGTGTCCATGCCCGTGGATGGGAACTTGATCTGCGTGGCCGTCTGCTGCAGGACATCTGCACACATGTGCTCCAGGATGGAGCTCATGATCACCACGCTGCAAGACAGATGGAGAGATGGGGTCATGCAGGCCCTGGGAGGTGGCAGAAGGGTAGGAGATGGCACCACACAAGGGCTGAAGCACTGGAGCTCACCGCTCATTGTAGAACTGCAACGTGTTCTCACTGCACAGCGGGGTGGCCAACTGCCGGATCATCTGCAGGGACTTCTCCCGCTCATCCAAGCCCAGCATGCGGACATGGGCCACCAGCCAGGCCACAGCACAAACGGCCATGCTGCACACCTTCCCTTTGATGTTGTCTGTGATTTTCTATGAAAAAACATGAGAGCAAAGGTGGGTAAGCACTGGCGTGTGGATGCACAAGCTTCATCTCAGCATCACCTCCCAGAGCTATGGGACCTGACTGCAAGGGCATAGAATCCCAGACTGGATTGGAAGGGATGCTTAAAATTCATCCACTTCCAACTCCCTGCCACGGGAAGGGACACCTTCCACTAGAGCAGGTTGCTCCAAGCCCCTGTGTCCAACCTGGCCTTGAACCCTGCCAG
>NW_009935575.1:11520-13429 GCF_000696875.1 Nestor notabilis | reverse complement strand
CTCTGGGCACCCTGTGCCAGCGCCTCAGCACCCTCACAGGGAAGAACTTCTGCCTAAGAGCTCATCTTAATCTCCCCTCTGGCAGGTTAAAGCCATTCCCCCTTGTCCTGGTCCAAGAAGGTCCAAGTCCTTCTCTCCTCCTTGCCCCCACCAGCCCCACTGCCTCCAACACTCCTCCTTGCCCCCACCAGCCCCACTGCCTCCAACAGGGCAAACTGGGGCAGGATCAAGGGGCTGGAGCTACATCAGTTCTTCACCCAAGTCACGAAGGAGCCACCGAGCTCTGCAGTGGCTGCAGGAGCATTCCTGGCAGGAGGACAGGGGATCCCTGCTCTGTCCTCAGGACACAGCACAGTGCCAGCGCCCCTGCTCCACACCATCCTCCCACCAGGCCCACCTGGATGGACTCAAAGGTGAGGACACCATTCTCCCAGGCATTGAGGATCTCCAGGATGGCAGCTGAGATGCTCAGACATGCCTCGTGCCACTTCATCTGTCTGTCAGGAGAGAGAGAGGTGGGGAGGGGGGATAAGGCACTTATCCAGAGCAGCCATGGGGTCAGGGAAGGTGGGGTGGGTGCTCCCCTCCTGGTCTGCAGTGTGGGCACACAGGCTGAGCTCTTACACCAGCTTCATCTCAGAGGAGTTGTTGAGGAGTGCGACCAGGGACTCCACTTTGGTGGAGTCTGGCCGGAAGCAAGGGTGGTCGGGGTTGAGGATCTTCCCCTCCTCGGGCATGCAGGTCAGCATCCAGGTCTCAAAGAAAGGCACCTCACCTGGAGGGCTTGACTCCGACAGGATCACCTGGAAAAGGAAGCAGCACAGGGCCTACACATGGCCTGAATCCTGCAGGGATCCTGCTGGAGACCCCCGCCCTGGGGTCTGCCCCCCACCTTGGGGTGCTCATGGCTGGGGGGACAACACCACCCTGTGGCCTGCAGGGAGAGGCAGGCACTGGTCAGCCCCCAGGAAGGCACTGGTTTCCAGTCTGTGGGCTGTGCTTTGCTCCCCTCTACCAGAGGACACCCCAGAGGACCACAGCTCATGAAGCAGTGCTCCAACAGCTTCCCCTGGGGAGATGCTCAGTGTGGATGCTGCAAGTGTGGCAGCACCGTGTCCTGCCTAGAAAGGGCCACTTGTCCCCTCCGAAACCATGGTCAGGGTCCCCAGTCTGGGGCCAGGTCACACAGCCCAGCTGGGAGGGCTCCCGTGAGGCACACAAGCTGGGAATCCCATGTGCTGCTTCCTCCCTGCAGCCTGCAGCACCCACGGGACACTGTTTTTGTCAAAAATAAAAGTTTTGCACATCTGTCTGGCAGCAGCTGCTCAGGAAAGTCGCTCTGGGCCAGGCTGTGGGATGAGAACTCATCAGACAGCCCCGGGCACATCCGCTTCGAGCTGTTTCCAGCCAGGACTCCCTCTCCCCACTCCCTCCCCACGTTCCTGGGGTTTCGGTATCATTCCAATTTCCAACACACGCAGATGTCGAAACCTGGAAATTTTTCATGCAACCAAAGGGCTGTTTCCTGCGGGGCTGCAAGTTCCTCCTCTCATGGTCCCTCCCAGCAACAAGGCCTCCCCCTGGCGGGCCAGTGCCAAACCAGAGGGGTAGTGATGGGAAAAGTCCAGTGAGCTCAGAGGCTGCAGAGGCAGCATTCCCATTGATTACATACTACACGCAGATGTCGAAACCTGGAAATTTTTCATGCAACCAAAGGGCTGTTTCCTGCGGGGCTGCAAGTTCCTCCTCTCATGGTCCCTCCCAGCAACAAGGCCTCCCCCTGGCGGGCCAGTGCCAAACCAGAGGGGTAGTGATGGGAAAAGTCCAGTGAGCTCAGAGGCTGCAGAGGCAGCATTCCCATTGATTACATACTACAGTAAAAGGAGCATAAGCAAAGTCCTCAGGAATG
>NW_009935575.1:11115-11480 GCF_000696875.1 Nestor notabilis | reverse complement strand
CTCCATCCCTGCTGCACTCCCCAGGTCAAAGCCCCATCCCCTCAGAGGACACTTACCTCAGAGCCATAGGTCTGGGCCACATGGCACAGCATGAGGAAAGAGATGTCGAAGAGCAGGGCCCGAACCGAGGCTGGTTTGGCTGAGGGAGAAGAAACAAAGAGCTTGGGGCTGGAGCAGCTCTGCTCTGGAGACAGCCTGAGAGAGCTGGGCTGCTTCAGCTTGGAGAAGAGAAAGCTCCTTAAGGGGAGACTTTAGAGCAGCTCCCAGTGCCTAAAGGGGCTCCAGGAAAACTGGAGAGGGGCTTTGGACAAGGGATGGAGGGACAGGACAAGGGGAATGGCTTTAAACTTCCCACGGGGTGCCAG
>NW_009935575.1:1558-10955 GCF_000696875.1 Nestor notabilis | reverse complement strand
GGGGTTGGAGCTGAATGACCTTTAAGCATCCCTTCCAACCCAAAACAGTCTGGATTCTATGATCTCCAGCCTTGCCACAAGGAGGGAGACAGGCAGGAGCCCCCTGACCCTCCCAGCTTCCTCCAGACAGCTTTTCTAACTCCAAGTGCTTGTGTGCCTACAGGGGCTCCAGGGGATCTGCTAAGTGCCTCCCTCTACCCCATCTGAACTCCCAGAGCAGCTTTGGCCTCTGTCCAGCAGCCCCAGCCCATCCCTGGGCTCCCCCCACACCATGGAAGGTCAGAGCACTCTGAAACACAAGTTTCATCACATGCAAATGCAATTTGCGTGTATGAGTCCTTATCTTGAGCTCTGTGCTGACACATCACCCCTTCCAGGGAGAGAACTGGGGCCGGGCTGTTCCTGAGGGGCCTCATGGGGTGGGCTGGGGAGAAGGAGCAAGCAGAGAACACCCCACATTCCAGATGGACACACACATGCCACATGTGAGGGCAGCGTGTCCCTGGGTGCCCCAATCCCTGCCACATACCCCCAAGCCAGGCCTGGCAAAGCTCAGCTTGCTCAGGCATCGCAGCCAGTCCCAGCTTAATCCAGCCAGGCCCTACAGCATCGCAGCATGTAGCAGCAGGGGGACAGCAGCTCAAACCACACCCCCTGGCTGGGCCATGCACATACTTACAGCTGTCCTCGCTGCTGATGTGCTTCGTGAATTCATTCAGCCTAAAGGGGACAGTGAGAGCCACAGTGAAGCATTACCACCGGGTGTGACAGGCCTCTTCCCACCCCCAACACACGCAGGGGGTGCCCCTGCCCGCAGACCCCTTCCTGCAGCCCAGCCCAGCTCCATGTCCCGCATGGAGGAGCAAGGGAGGCGGGGACCAAAGCAGGGACTGGCTCTGCAGACACCCTCTGGCACAGCAGGGATAAGCTGCCTCCTCCCTCTGCTCCCCTGCAGCAGAACAGGTCCAGAAAAGCTGCTTTTACCCCACACTCACACTTAAGAGCATCCTCTGCATGGGGAGTTCTGAGCATGACCCTCTCCATACCATGAACCTCCAAAGAAGCTGGAGCTGCCTCAGACCTCCCTGCTCAGAAGCATATCACACAGCCCCACGCGTGCTGCTGCATCTGTTCCAACCAGGACACAGGCGTCTGGCGACTGACACAGTGAGCACCCTTCATCTGAGGCTGAGCCAGTCCCTTCATACCCTTAAAGCAATCTGACTTGGATTCTCTGCTCTGTTATGGCAGAAGCAAAGGAGATGGGATGCTGCTGTGTAGGGTGCAGACTCCCCAGAATCCCAGCCCTCACCAGAGTTGTGCTGGATACAGACACTGGGGGAGAGCCTGGGAGGCTGCCCGCTCACTCCAGCCCTGCTGGTCACCAAGGACAGTGTCATCCAGGTGGACACTCACTTGATGAACTTCCGAGCAAAGGATTTCAGCTTGCCCGTTGCTGCTGCTGCTGCCAGCAGCAAGTCCAGGCTCTTCCCAGATAGCATGTGGCCCAAAACCCCCAGCAAGCCCTCAGGGGACTTGGAGTGATCTGCATCCATGGTCTACAAAACAAAATTAGAGGAAAGGAAGTCACAAGGAACGGGTGGTACAGACCAGTGGTAAAACTCTGGCCACAGGGGCAGTGGATCATCTCGAGAGCTGTCCCACGAGGCCTCGGTGAGGGGTGGGTCGCTCAGGCACCACAGGGAACAGCACAGGGGACAGCTGCAACATGACTACCACCAAAACATCCTTTGCTTTCAGCAGCAAGTAAACCAGGGTGAAAAAAGGGCATAGGGCATCACCAGGGACCAGGGCAGATGCATGCGGGGAAGAGGCTGAGAGCGGGATGGGCACAACTGGCTGGGCTCAGGCTGCTGGCACTGACAACGTGCCCACTGGGCTCCCGAGGAAGAAGGGAGCTCCCGGTCTTCATGGCAGTGTAGCAAGGCTGGGAGTGATTTCCCCATTCCTCCAGTCCAGCAGAGAGGGGGGATCAGGCACCTCCCAACCACCCCAGCTGCCTGGTGAGGGCAGTGCTGCTGGAAACAGGCTGTGGGGATGACACCAGCCTGCCCAGCACAGATGCAGGTGGGGACTCACCTTCAGGATGTTGGTGACAGTGGGCTCAGCCCTCAGGATGAGCCTTGGGTTTGGCTGGATGTTGGCATTCTCTGCTGATTTCAAGCACGGAGCCTGTTTTCTGTCCACAGTCCTGTGGGATCCACACAGAAATGTCAGTGAGCAGGAGCCCACCACCCTGCTTCACTCCTTCCCACCACATCCCACCAACTTCCCCAAGGAAAGGCCACCACCTCAGGCCATTACCAGCTGCCACTGACAGAGGACAGACTGTACTCAATCTGTCACTGAAAGCAAAGCCTCGTCCCTCCAGGCCACAGGACAGCCAGCAGCATCACAGCTGGTCCATCATGCTCCCCCCTAAGAAGGACAGCAAGACGAGGTGCTCTAACCCCACTTGGTCACCCTGGGTTTGGAGAGGGCTGTACCGTTTGTCAATTAGTTTGTTCATGTTGGCCTCGGAAAGCAGTCCCTGCTTTCCACACTCCTGCAGCAGCAGGCTTGTGCAGTCGCAGCTGAAAGAGAAAAGGAGAGCGCAATCCTGACAAACAGCACTGCTGCTGCCCTGGACAGTGTTGCAGGGCAGTGGGGCTCCTGGGTTGCCCTCCTGGCCCCACTCCCACCCCTCTGAGGATGCTGCAGAGCCAGAAGCAGCTCTAGCTATCACACAGTATCATCAACACATGGATCAGCTATCACACACTCGCTGCCTTGCTCAGTTGGCAGCGTGAGGTCCTCAGGAAGAAGGAAATTGGATCAGAAACTCAAAAAGCCTCACCAGGAGCTGCCCCAGCACCCTGAACCGTTGCTCCCCACAGAGAGGATGGGGTGGCTGTGGCACAGCCTGGCCACAGGCTCACAGTGCTGCAGGTCAGCCCTGCACACAGGGATCACTCACTTGCATCGCTGATCTGCTTTGTCGAGCAGAGGGGTCAGCTTCAGGAGGAACTTGAAGGCACAGTTCACATCCTCAGTGAAGTCCTACTGGGCACAAAGCCAGGCACTCAGCTCAGAGCACTGATGACACAAGCCCACCTTCCCCTCCCACACCACCTTGTCCAGTGGAATAAGGTTGCTGGGACATAAACCATTTCCTACCCCACACAGCTCTGGCCAGGCCCTAGCACCATCATGACAAACACAAGTCACTTGTGCACACAACATCTCAAACAGCTCAACCCGATGTCCCTCCAGACTCACCTTCTCCCCTTGGGGATACTTCTTGAGTTTAACCAGCACCTGGGGTATCTGAAAGACACAGAGCAGGATGTGACCGAGCAAGGCAGACCCCACTCTGCAGTCAGGACTTCCCAGCAGGAAGCCCATCACAGCCCAGAGCATGTGAAATTACACACTGACTCCTTCTATCTGGTACAAAGAAAAGGAGGTGAAGCAGACTGCTCCAGGGCTGCCCACCACTGAGCTATGGGAATACAGGCCCCAAGGCTGCTGTGGCATCCTTCAAAGGCCACAATTCCCACCCACCCCCAACATCTCAGGAAAGCCATTCTGCAAAACAAAGCGGGGCTGGGCTAAAAAGAGGTCCAGGACAGCAAAGCTGATACTCAGCAGGTTGCAGGAGGGCTGCCACAGGCTCACGCTGTGCGAGAGCAGAACTAATTGCTCTGCCAGGGTTCAGTGCTCAGCAGGGGCTGAGCATGTGCGGAGAAGGCAGCAGCAGGCCCAGGCTCAGGCCATACCTTCAGGAAGGTAAAGGCTGTCCACTTCAGCTCCTCTGTGCCCTCCGGGGACTCAATGAGGCCCACAAAACAGGCCTTCCAGATCTCCAGCACGAAGAGCGGGGAGGGAATGCGCTGCAGAACACACAGACAATCCCCTACCAGTGCTGGAAAGGCAATAAAGTGCCTCCCTCAACCACAGCCAAACCCTGAACTCCCTGTGAATGTGTTGATAGGTTCACGCTGCTCCCTGCAGCTGCACCCACACACTTGGACCAAGACCAGCACAGGAGCTGCAGCAAGACCCTGGTCCCACAGCCGCAGCTAACCCTGAGCAGAACAAGATGCCACTTTTGTACCTGCATCCTCTTCACCATCATCAGCTGCTCCACCAGTGGCTGGGTCTCTCCAGTGAGGTTCATGGTCCCCTCCAGCAGCACCACAGCATGCACAGTGGGGAAGCCGGTCTTGTTCAGCTGCTCAGAGTGGACTGAGAGCATGGTGGGGATGCTGGGTAGGAGGGGACAGCACACATCACTGGATCCTTGCTCTTCTTGTCCCATCCTCCTTTCCCAGCCAAGCCCCTGAGCTCCCTGAGGCAGCAGGTCACCACTAGTCCTGTCCCCTCTCCTACCCAGGGTGTCTTGCCAGCCCCAGCCCACTGCTGGTGCAGGGGTCCAAGCCAGAAAGGGAGAGGAAAGCAGGGAGCCAGAGTGGAGGGAGGCAGGAGGCTCTCCACACCCAGAGGAGGGCTCAGACCCATTTTACCCTCCAAGCCCGTGGAGACAGCAGCACAAAGCTACCTCTTGATGAGGGAGACACAGTCATCAGCCTGGCTTCGCAGCGGGGAGTTGCTGACGTTGTTGAGGTTCTCCCCCAGCTTGAGAAGGGACTGCTCCACAGTGCTCCAGGAGGCTGGGGAGGAAGGGCAGGCATTTAACAGCGGCAATAGTAACACTCCCCACAGTGAGCAGAAGTCAGTGCACCTCTGTAAACCCAAGCTGAGGGTCTGTGTGCAACCCAACAGCTCCTGCTTCAGGTTGGCTTCGCACAGCCTCTTGGCTAGACACAGGCACGCTGGCAGAGCACAGGGCTCACCATGCACCCAGGAACAGTTCAGGCAGCCTTCCCATTAATTCTGCTGCTCTTTCAAGGGGAGCATGGAGGGGAGGGGGCAGAGGGTGGCACAGAGCCAGGGAGGAGAAAGCAACAGAGCTGAAAGATGGATGGGCTTGGAGACACAGGGACAATGCGGCAGGAGCCGGGAAGGGAGAAGGGAGAGGTGGCAATGCCACCTCCCCAGGGCCAGCCACATCCATGGGAAAGCAGCGCTGGCAGCCGCAGCACAGGGCAGTGACATACACGTCTCCTCCAGCTTAGCGATGTGGATCAAGGCTCTGTTCTTGGTGCTCCCAAGCATCTTCTCCAGCCGCTCCAGACACATCTTGAGCTGGGCCTCAGCAGCCACCTGATCCAGCGTCTCCTTCACCTTCTCGGCGTAGAAGGCAGCACAGCGCAGAAGCCAGATGAGGGCACTCAGCAGTGCCCGACACAGGCTGATGCACTCCTCAGCTTTGCCATGACAGCTGGACAGGGGAGAGAAACAGCACCATGCTCACTGTGCCGCTGAAGCAAGTGCAGAGGAGGCCACGAGGAAGATCAGGGGCTGAAGCACCTCCCGTACAAAGATAGGCTGAGAAAGTTCAGGCTGTTCAGCCTGGAGAAGCTGCATGGACACCTCAGAGCAGCTTCCAGTGTCTGAAGGGGGCTACAAGGATGCTAGAGAGGGACTCTTCATTAGGGACTGTAGCGTTAGGACAAAGGGTGATGGGTTTAAACTGAAACAGGGGAAGTTCAGGTTAGATGTAAGGAAGAAGTTGTTTGCTGTGAGGGTGGTGAGGCCCTGGAACAGGCTGCTCAAAAAAGTGGTAAATGCTCCATCCCTGGCGAGGCTGGACAGAGCCTTGGGCAACATGGTCCAGTGTGAGGTATCCCTGCCCATGTCAGGGGGTTGGAACTGGATGATCTTGAGGTCCTTTCCAACCAAAACCATTCTGTGATTCTATAATGCTGACCTGAGGAAACTGAGGCACAGAGACAGGGCAGGCTGGGGAATCCAAGCCCACATCCCATGCTCCAGCCCAGCCCACCAGCTCCTCTGCTGCAGATCCCAATCTGCATCCCAGCTGTGCCAGGGGAAATAACATCTCCCCAGTTGCAGCCTCCTCTCTGGCCACTCTACTCCAGGGAAACTTTCCAAACCTCTCTTTAAATTATCTTGCTAAGAGAAGCTCAGTATTGATCAGTGTGCTGCAAGAGCTGAACGCTTTCCCCTCCTGATGCAGAAATCATTGGGGCCAGTAGTTTTGATCAAATCAAGTAGAGGATCAGATTAGGCAGGGTGCCTGGATTAAGTGGCCAGCTCTGCAGTTAGCCAGCAACAGCTTCTTGTCAACATCTGTGACTGACGCATATTCATTGCTGCTGCTTCCTTTCATGTCACTGAAGAGCTGCTACCTTCCTCCTGTCCTCCTGCTGCCCCCACCGCACACTCTCTGCTACAGCCTTCCAGAAGAGGCTCTCAGGGGTTAACAGGAAGATTTCTGAGCTTTCTAAAAGAGTTTTTGTGGCCTGAATTGTCTGGGCTCCCCTGGGCCCTGCAACACCAGCGGAAGAGCACGAAGCAAAACAAGGCAGATGGCTGGAGCGCCTCAGGCAGCACAGGCAGACAAGGGGACGCATAGCCAGGGCCTTGGGAAGGCCACACAAGAGAAAGGAAATGCTCTGAGGGGACAGACACCCTCAGGCCACAGGGCTTACACCCACCCCTATCTACCTGAGCAGGACAGGAATATCATGGCAGAGACGTTTATCCGGAATAGGTGGGTTTCTTGTAGCTTCCCATAAAGCTGGTGGGATTTTGGACTCCCTTTGCTCTCCCCATGCACGCCCAGGGCAGCACCTTGGGAATGGATGCGGAGCTGTAGGAGGAACCTGCCTCTCTCTGACACGGAGGGTACCCTGGGCTCAGCCAGAACCCACCAGCTCCCAGTACTGCCATATTAGAAGTGCCACACCATACCTGAGGCGGTCACAGAACATATCCATGATCTCCAAGAGCGACTGAACACACAAGTCCCGGGAGAAGTCATCAAACTAGAGCAGGGAAACAAAGAGACACTTCAGATGGGGGCTGCCAGGCTCCAGCAGCTCTGAAAACAAACTCAACCCCTTCCTGCATGGGCTGGGCTGGCTGCAGGACGCTCACCCTGGCAGCAGCCCAGAAGCCACTTGAATGAGAACTAGGTCAGAGCTGGCCTTCGGCTGGGTCATGCCCTCCCAGGGTTGCAGGAGGCAACAGGGCCCCGGCAGCGGGGCCTGAGCTCACTGTGGCAGGGGCTCAGTGCCAGCCCCTGTGCAGGACTGTGGCATGTGCCAGCAGCGTGTGCCAGGAGCCCGGCTGGCTGCGGGGCTGGGGGCAGCAGAAGCAGCTCCACACCTCGGCAAAGAGCAGATGGGGCCCCCCTGCCAGGCCAGTGCCAGCCCGCAGGTCTGTGCTAGGCACACGCTGCTCTGAAGGAGGAAGCCTGGGCTCTCAAGGTCAGCTCTCTGCCTGACCAGGGCACGAGGAGGATCCGGCACCGTGGTCACTGTCACCTGGCCCTTCACTGGTTCTACCCTCCACTAGGAGCGCACCCACCACCCCATATGGGTGCTGAGCCGCACTGCAGGGTCCCCACCCTCTCTGGGGCTTTGTGGCATGTTTGCAGCACAGCTCCAAGCTCAGCCTGCAGCACCCCAAAGCAACACAAGCATTGCAGGGCTACCAGCACCTTCCTCTTCCCATTCCCCAGTAACTGCAAAGAGCTGGAAGAAGAGAAATTATTCTCCTCTAAATGCCTCTTTCTTCAGATCAGAGGGCACCCTGACAAGGCTGATGCTCAGAGAGAGGTGGGGGGCCCAACACAGCCTGCAAGGGGCTGTTGCTCCCCATGGAGCAGAGGAAGCCGCAGAGTGCATGTCCCCATGTGGCATGGGGACACTGAGCACCCGTGGGTACAGCACCGCGTGGCTGCACTCGCTTTGAGCCATGCTGCTTCTCCACCCACCAGCTCCCAGCACCACCGGCTGCAGAGGGATGTGGTCTCCAGCAGCTGGGCTGTGGTTCACATGCAGGACACTGGGGCCTTGGCAGGCTCCACACGATGGAGGGTTGAGGCTTTCACACCCACAGGCATCCCCAAACCCAGAGAAGGACCCGCCAGTGTGGCAGCAGCTTGTCCCAGCGGGACACAGGCAGTAATCTGCACTGTCTGACCACTGCTGACTCAGCAGAGGATGTCATTTTCCACTTGACCTACATTTGGGGAGAGCTGCAGCAAGGGAAGTGGATACACGCGTCACAAGTAAAGAGAAAACCCTCAGCCAGAGCCCTACCTTGCTGATGGCCGTCAGGACAGTGGAGTAAGACACCATCTGTGAACAAAACACAAAGCAAAGCTGGTGCAGCTGCATGCTGGCGGCTGAGGTTTGCAAGCGCTGCTCGTTGCTGAGGAACAGCAAGGTCAGGGCATGGCCCTGCTGCTGTCACCGCACACACTGACGCAGCACAAATCCAAACTGGCAGTTTGAGGTGATGCTGGTTTGTTTCACACAAACTTGGGGCGATACAAAATGCAGAGGGTCTCAGAGGGGGAGGATTTCCACCCTGCCTGCAGCCAAGCAGAGGCTATTGACAGGAACATCCCAGCCTTGGGTAAGTGCTGAGCCCTCAGTCACCTGCCCAAGCCCAAGATGGGAGATCTGGGGGGGCTATCTCCTCATAACCAACTCCACGCCCTGGGTTCTTTGCCCACTCCCTGATAATGTGGGCTGTGAGGTGACACCTGCAGTGCGTGGGGAATGTCATTACCTGGGAGCTGATGGCATACTTCAGGTAGGACAAGATGAGTGGGTTCGGTGATGGCCCGATCATGGCCTGCTCCAGAAGAGCCTCTGCAAGCAAAGGAAAGGTCCCAGCTCAGGGCATATACCTGGTATAGGGACACACAGACATACACATGCTCTGCCCTCATCCCACAGGAAAGGTGGCCAAGAAAAATTCTGCAAACCACAGTGACTGCGCTGCTCTTCCCTGAAATTAACCAAATCCCACAACTTTCTAATCCCAGGTGGCAAAAGCTGGTAAGTAATTTAGGCAGTGCAAGCAGCCTGCTGCTAACTCAGACCTCCCTGGGCACCCTGGCCCCAAAGCAGTGCCTGCTGTTCCCCAAACATGCTCCCCTCCCTCCCACCTCCTGCCCAGGAGGCTCTCACATCCTCCAGCATCCTCCTCTGAGCAATTTTCTGCACCTAGGGCTGAGCCCTGGGCACACGGTCCCTTCCCTCTCTGCTGGGCCCAGCCCTGCACGTCTGGCCCTCCCTGCCGCCAGCCTGTGGATGCTGGAGGGGCTCTGCCCATCCTATCTGCTCAGTCAAGCCTTTAATTGACCATTTGAACTATGGCAGAGTGCAGGAACCACCTCCCAGAAGCAATCCCCAGGCTGCAGCAGGGGCTGTAAGTAGGTCAAAGCACCCAGATGCAAGAAAGGGCAGCAGCCATTTGGGAAGTGGGCGGCCCCAACGCTGGGAGGGAGAGC
>NW_009935575.1:0-1402 GCF_000696875.1 Nestor notabilis | reverse complement strand
ACAGCCATTTGGGAAGTGGCTGCCCCAAAGCTGAGAAGGAGGAGCAGCCATTGCCAGATCCCAAATCCTGACTGTGGGAGACTCCCTGGGTCTCACTCAAAGGCTGAGACTGTGGCCAACAGCATCTCAGCTCAAGGACAGAAGGCTAATGGCAGCCTTCCCCTCCCCATGTAATCAGGGAGTGTCAACACGAGCCAGCCACATACTGCTACCCACTGCAGACGTGTCAGCATAGATTTGCTGGGCACCGCCGTGATCCAGGCAGCTCATGCCAGCTTTTCCTCCTTTGTAGGTTAAATCTGAAAGGCAGGAGCTTGGGAGAAGATGACTCTAGAGCTGCAGTGAGGGATGCAGCACATGCTCCAGCCATTGGGAATAGCGTCCCTGTGCACCCACAACACTTGTGCTGCACCCAGGATGGATACAGTGTCAGCATCTTCCCTTTTAAGTTTGCTTTGGCAGCCCCACAGGGCTACCCCACAGCTCCAGCTCAGCTCCTCCAGCCCCACACTGCATGTCCATGCACTGACCCCCACCATGGGCTGCAGTGGAAGGGGGACAAACTGGCCAGAAGAGCTCAGCTGTGGGGATGTGGACTAACAAAACCCACCATCATGGGCCAGACGCTGCCAGAAAACACACCAGTGGGATGGAGGGAAGAAAAAACACCACCAGGGAAAGGTCACCCCTCAGTGGGGCGAGGAATACTGCTGCTTGTGCTGGGCTGTTTCCCTTTAAATCCCCCAGTGCAGCAATCCTCAGCAGTGCTCTGTTCATTTACCCAGGGCTTGCAAACACAACTTGCTGCACAAGAGAGTAAAAAAACCCACCCTAGCAACAAGTTTCTATAATTAGCACAAAAGCCTGGCAATGTTTAAACCCTGGAACTCAGCAGGTACCAGCATTTGGCAGGATTTGTGTCAAATGTCCTAAAATAGGGATAGGAAAAGAAGCCCCAATAAGCAGGGAAGAGAAGCAGCCTTCGGAGCAGCACCCAGCTCCTTCCTTGGCTACACACAGGGTTGTTATCCCCTCATCATGGGGGAAACTGAGGCAACCAGCAGGAAGCTGTGTGCTGAGGAGTGTTAGAGCAGTGTCATGATTCCGAAGCTCTCAGTATGTGTGAGCGCAGCCAGCAGTGCCCCCAGCCCTGCCAGGCCAGCCCCCCACCAATAGGATGAGCTTTAGGCTGGCTTAACCATGGGTCCAGCTCTGGGCAGCGTCACAGCAAGTAGCCCCAAAGCAGAAAGCACCGTGGCTCCCACTCCCACACCCCTGCTCTGCCCCACGGCCCCGGACCTGCCAGGTTAAGGATGTCCCAAGTGGCTCCACGAGGGAAGAACCGCTTCATGTTGATGGCCCATTGATAGTCGCTCCAGCGCTCCTTCCAGGCCTGCAGGAT
>NW_009935574.1:1794-2272 GCF_000696875.1 Nestor notabilis | reverse complement strand
AAGTGAGGGTGGGTAAGGAAGGGGAGGCCACTGAGAGCCTGACCTGGCCTCTCCCCGGTACCCAGAGGATGCTGAGACAGAGGTGGACGGCAGAGTGTTCAGCGGGGACCTGCTGCCCAACTTTGGCTCTGGGAGGGACCACAGCTACTCCAGCCCCTGCATCCCCGCATCCTGATGGCATCTGCTGTTTTCCCTGTGCTGCCTGCCTGCCTCCCCCCTGCCTGCTGCCACTGAGAGCCTGACCTGGCCTCTCCCCGGTACCCAGAGGATGCTGAGACAGAGGTGGACGGCAGAGTGTTCAGCGGGGACCTGCTGCCCAACTTTGGCTCTGGGAGGGACCACAGCTACTCCAGCCCCTGCATCCCCGCATCCTGATGGCATCTGCTGTTTTCCCTGTGCTGCCTGCCTGCCTCCCCCCTGCCTGCTGCTGCCAGACATGTAGCCTCTTCATGGCTGGCGGGGGAAAGGGGACACCCGC
>NW_009935574.1:0-1696 GCF_000696875.1 Nestor notabilis | reverse complement strand
GGCTGGAAGAGGGCCTGGCTGTGCCGGGGACACCCTCTCACCCCCCACCATGAGGGCTGGGGGCTGCCTAGCAGGGGTGTGGAACAGCCCTGTCCCCAGCAGACACTGCTATGGGTGGGCTCTGTCATCCCTGGAGAGCCAGGAGGGGGAAACAAATGCATTAAGCGACCTGCCTTCATGCTCCCGCAACCACCCTCCTCTCTTGTACATACCCCACACTACTGTAGTAAAGGCACTTGGTGAAACCCTTGCCTGTGTCTTGCCTGCAAGCCTGGCAGCTGGACCCCCAGAGTGGAGGGAACACTGGGCTCTGCTCTAGCTAGGCCAGCCCCCGCCAAACCAGAGGTGGGAGTTGATTCTTTAATGATAATTACATCTTGGAAAGGTTCCAACAGCAGCTGATTGTCAGACTGGTACAGTTTGTTTAAAAGTACAAAACCTAAGGAGGCTCCTATCTGTTCTGGTGCAGCCTGCGCCTGGCCCCTCACACATACTGCTTCTTCTTGGTGGCTGCCTTGCTCGCCAGGTCCTTGGCTTTCTCTGTAGCAGCCAGAGCCGTCTCCTTGGCTTTCTCAGTCGCTTCCTTGGCTGTCTCCACCAGTGTTTTATTGGCTGGAGCTTCTCCTATAACATGGGAGGTCGTTAACCCAGCCTCAGCAGCTCCTGCCCTCGCTGATGCAAGCTAGACCAGCCCCGACACCTCCGTGACTTCCCCATGCAGGGAGGGAAGATGAGCCCAGTGCTCCTGACCTGCATGCGTCAGGGCATGTTGCGAAGGGGAACTGCAGCCACGTGACTGTTGCCATGCTACGTCCCCTCCTGCCTGTGTTCCACCCCTGCCCAGCCCTGTGAGTACTGTTCTGCTCAGAGCAGGCTGTGCCAAGACTTGGGGGCAAAGGCAAGGGACAGGGATTTCACCATCAGATCAGTTCAGGCCACAACCTGCCCTTGGACTGGAGTGTTCCCAGTGTGACCTGTAACACCAAGAGGCTCATCCCGGTCAGCCCCAGCCTGCCGTTGGGTGCTCACCTTGCATTCTTGCTAGCACATATTCAAATCCCTTAGTGCTCTTGGTCACGTTGCTTTTGAACCTGGCCAGACCAAACTCCTGCAAGAGAAAGGTCAATGAACTGCAGGCCCAGCTCCCTGGTCACACACAGCCCTGGGGCTTTCTCCCAGCTTGACCAGTCCTAAACATCTGGTGGGCTCATGCCCACCTGCAGTGATGGTTCTGGATGCCTCAGGAGCTCATGAGGGTGGGGGAAAAGAAGGGAAATGGTGGAAAAAACAGCACAAGGAAGGGGTAGAGTGGGGTAACAGCAGCTTTAAGATCTCTCCAAAGAGGGGAGTACCCAGTGCTGCACGAGCAGTCAGCAGCACTCACCTGGATGGCCCGCGAGACACCAAAAAGGCTGGAGGAGACCCAGGCTTCTCGCTTGACCTCGGTCCAGTTGCTGTTCTCAGGGTTCACCTGGTACACACAGCGCTCCTCCACCACCTGCATGAGACATGACTGGCTATAGCCCCGGCGCCCGCCCCCCGGCTCCCCCCCCCGCCGCTGGTCACCTACCATGAGACGTGCGTGGTTGATGTTCCAGGTGAACGTGGTCATGGTTCGGTTCTTGGGGTCCACGATAGAGTCCTCCAGGATGTAGACGGAGTGGGCGACATTGGCTGGGAAGAAGCGCTCTGCCCA
>NW_009935573.1:7704-34049 GCF_000696875.1 Nestor notabilis | reverse complement strand
GGAAGGCTCCTATAAATATTTGTTCTGCTCAAGCAAATATGCACTTTTTCAGTTTCTCAGCCAATTTTGAGGAGTTTGCATCAGAGACTTTATCACAAGATTTCTTGGACCTCAGAAGGGGTTTATACGGGATGGTTTCATTTCACCAGAAGTTCAGAGCACTTTTTAAAATCTATTTAATTTGTTTTCCTGAGGATGCGAGCTGCAAGATTAAGGAGAAAGAGAAAAATCCCTGAAGGAGTGTAAAACCAAATGGTAGAAATAAGAGGCCAGAGTTTGCCACATGTCTAGCCAGGATGGAGTAATGAAAGCTTAAACACTAACTACGAAAATATACAAAGACTAATTTCAAAGCTAGTGATGCACCAGGTTTACTGGAGAGCTCCTGTGAAATGATGGAGAGTAGTGGGTCTTAAAACCCCTAACCTATTAAATTAGGATAAGATATGCTGGAAACAGCACATTGCATCTGAATAAAGGAAGCCAGATGGGTGACAGACAGATCTTTTGAAGGGTTCTATAAATGTTTGTACCTTTGTTTCAATGTAAGGTGTCCTGCAAGAACTTGTCCTGGCAGCTCCACTGAGCCATTGGTGCCACAGGTCAGAGCAATGCCAGCAGCCACGAACTGCTCTGGCAGCAGCAGCCCAACCAGTGAGTGCTACAGGGTTTCAGTGGTTCCTTCACATAGTTTTTGAAAGCAGCTTTCACAAGTCGTAGCTCCTGTACTTACTTGGTTAATTCCTTCCAGTTGTGAGCTGTTGTTAGAGTTTGTTTTCGGGTTCTCAATAGTGGGGAATCTGCAGAACAAAACAAACAGTGTTGGTTCCTTTCCAAACTGCATTTTTTTGTCCCGTTACAGTTTGCAGCTAAAAGCACTGAACTGCTGAAAAGAGTCAGATCTATCCACATCTTGTCATCCCAAAAAGTGACTGGGAAAATACCCCTTGAAATGAAATCTAAGCAAAGGTGATTGCCAGCTGCAAGTTAAGTTATATAGGCCACAAATCCTGCTGAGCAAATCATCCCAGCATCATTCCCTGTCTTTGGCCTTCTAATTGTGTTCTTCAACCGCTGAAAGAAACCAATTTGACTTAAAAACCAACAAACAAAACAGAAAGACATACCATGGTGTGCTAGAGCTTCTAACACAGCTTTCTGACTGCCCCTGCTCAAACTGAGGATAGTATTTTTGTTGTAAGGCAGAAAGATTTGGCTCATGGTACAACTGCCTGAGTACAATGTCCTGAAGTAGATGGTGTTAATGCTATTTTAATCCACAGTTTGGCATGAATCCTGACGTGTCCCCAACAGACGGATGGGAATGCAGTGAAGCCCTCTGTGCCAGTGTGCAGCGCGTGGCACTTCCTAAAAAAAGGCAGAAGAGCTTTAGTCCTCGGGGCTCACCAGGTTATTCTCTGCATCAGACCCAGCAGAAGAGAGGATGTGCATGATTGGATGATGTCTCTGCAGCCCTGTACCTCCAGCCCCTTTCATGCTTCGCTGATACTCAGTGGAGGATGAGCACACCTCAGCTCTCCTTCCTGCTATTCACCTCCATGTCAAAGGCATACAGGGCTCTGCAAAGCCTGTCATATGTGGTTGTACTATGATTGGGAAATTTCACAACATGAAACTGCTAAAGCCCAGATCCAGCCGTGAACCCAAGCCCTACATCTCCTTGATGTCTGTGAATGCCTCCCAGCACATTGCATGGTCTGGACTAGAGGATTCCTTCAGATCCCACCCAGCCTTATCTTCTTTGATCCTTTCAATTTCTTATCAAACCAGAAACTTCCCATGCCAATACAGGTACAGTTCCAGCCTCTTTGGCAGCTTTTCCATTCTCCATTAGAGCTTCACAGCTCTCAATAAAGTGTAGTTGGTTTAGCACAGCCAGTGACTGCAAAGTTTCATCATTTAACCTCTTTTGCAGTAGTGCTATTCCCCTTCCAGAGCCCTGCTTATCTAATAGGCGTATATTCTTCTGTGTCCGGGTCCTGTCTCATCTGATCACAGCAACAGACACGGCTTATGAATTAGACACTGAATGTCCATTGTGCTGGGGGGAGGGTGGACACAATGTCAGTTATCCAAAATGCAGAATAGGAGGGCTAGAAGGTGTTGACTGTTTCACATCCCTTGCATGTTTTGTCTTGGATGTATTGTGAGAAATTAGATCAATTCTTTTTTTCCTCGGATTAAAGAAACACAAAAATCCTCTTTGACTACCCTGATAACACCTCCTCATCTGGCTCATTATAACCTATTGTGAGGTATTTCCAAAAATGAACTTTTCACCATATGCGTCAGGAATAATCCTGTTGGTACGGACAGAAAGGTACCAATGTTCAGTTATACAAACATGTACTAGCTGAGGAACGTGCCTGTCCACACCTAAGTCATCTTTCAGTGCAAACCAGCAGCTTCAAACCTGCCCAGGCAAAAAACAGCCCGAGTGGTAGGGCAGTCATGTACCTACAGTGGCTGGAGGCCAAAAACCCCATCACTAGGAGCAAACTTCCCTGTTGCAGCCCTGGGAGCTTCCTAGCAAAAAACCTTGCTGTTACATCTGTAATTACATAAATCCCTTTCATGCACTTGTGTCAAAACCATTGATCAAGAAACAGTATTAATTAGACCTAATCCACACTTCGGAGGCACCAGAACATATCATCATGGCTCAAGGGGGTTTAGGGCAGCAGAGTGTATGTCTCAGCAAGGCTTCCTTAATTTTATCCTGATGGTTTTGAAGGTGTGAATGCACAGGGAAAAAGAAGAGAGAGGAAAAGAAAATAGCAGCTTTGCAAATTTAACCTTACTAAGGTGCTTCTAGCACAGCTGAGATATCTGTGAGGTTAAATCCTGCTGTGACTGTACCTACAGAAACTGAGTGCACCCTGAAAGTTTGTGCCTTTGAGAAGAAACATTGAAATACGGAGGCACTAAATAATGTAACTTCAAGCACATCTTTTTGCTTCTCTTGGAGCAGGCAACTTGACAACTGCAGGGACAAAGGGCTAAATGAGTCACCTGGTTTGTCCAATAGAAAACAAAGTCTGCAATCACTGGCAATGCTCTGTCCCCACCAGCCTGATCCCAACACCACTGGCTGCTCTGTCCTTCCACTGCACCACTACAAAACAAGCCATCTGCTAGAGAGAGCAGGAGGGCAGACACAGACAGGAGGAAAGTGCCCAGGAAGAGTTGAGCTCGAAGAGTTCAAGCAATCAGAGGAATCTTAAAACCCAAAACACCACCACTGAAAAAACACCCTAAACCAAAACCACAAAGAAAAAGCTAAGCAGCAGCTCCCACAACAAAAATGTGGTTCCAAAATTAATGAAATGTTGATAACCCCCCTCTTTAAAAATGGAACATTTCCATTTTGAAATGTACAAAGACTAAAATCTTCATAGATACCCTATTAAGACACTTCTGCTGCTGCTTCAGAGTTTCAATTGAAACACAGTGCATGAAGGTTGCCATAGCTACAAGCAAATTTTTAAATAACTGTTTTTCATCAGAGCAGCTGCAATATCACGCAGAAATGAGGGTGAAGTGGGGAAGCTGGAAGGAGTCAGACCAATTCTGAGCTCCTAATCCACTGACTCTGTTTGCACAAACAGAACTTAGAAACTTTTAATACGCTTTCTGCTTTCTAAAGACAATATTGCCCTTTGTTACTTGGCAGCACCCCAGCCAATGCTGTCAGCACTGCATGAGATCTCAGTCAAGAGAAGAGTTCTGTTTTTCTGCTGGAAAAGGTAAAAATTTCCACTGCTAAGCCCCTACCATGGTGCAGGTGCCCAGGCACTGAAGGATGTGCTGCAGCCTCGGGTCTGCTCTGAAGGACTTTCTGTGTGAACCAGTTGATGTGCCTAAAAATGCCAGAAGAACCAGAGATTTCTGCATTCAGAAAAAACTCTTCCTTACATGAGCCTGCAGAGGAAAACACAGAAAGGAGGAAATACGTAAAACAAGTGAACATGTGAAATGTTAACAGGAGGCTTTTGAAGTGGGACTGTGATTTAGGTGGTTCTGCCTCTGACGGCGTTTGGTGACCTGTGGACATCTGGAGGCATTTTCCTCTCCTGCAAGGTCTCTCCCTGGCAGAAACAGGCAGAGCAACTTTCTGAGCAACAGTGCAAGCAGAAAATGGACATTTCTGCACTATGGGCAACTGTTCAGAGGAGGTCTAGGCTATAGACAACACTGACAACCTCCTTTATACTCAAGCTTTTCAGCCAGTGCTATTAACTATGGCAAAATTCCTAGAAAACTTCAAATAGATTTATTTTGTGTCCTCAGCCAAGTACATCCCTGTGTCCCAGTCCATAAAATGAGAATAAATAAAGAATAAAATTTCTCACAGGAATACCACGAGATTTAATTCCAGCACAATAGTAATTGAATTGCTATCTATAGAAACTGGAAATGCTTGGCTGAGTCCGGGTGTTTTTCTAGACAACAAATTAATGATTATTATTTAATACACTATTATGAATCTGAAAGAACCATCCCAGTGATGATTATTTTTGTACAAATTGGTTCATTTATCTATGATCTGCTTCTAAGAGGTAGCTCCGCAGCACAGTGGAAGTGCTGCCTGGTGTTTCGCAGTGACGCATGAAGTGTGGTGGTGCTCTGCCATCACCTGTACAGCAGCAGAGTTTGCAGGCAAGCAACAGATATTAACCCATACAGACAAATCCTCTGGGATCTGTGGTTTTGTTTCAAATCTGGTTTTAGAATTTCCTTTGCATTTTGAAACAGAACAGTTTCCTTTCCCAATAATCTGCGTGTGTGTGTTCCAAAATCAAAAGGTTTTTTCAGCAGGTAATAGACCACAAAATTTTTGTGGGGTAAAAGAGAGGAAAACAAAGGGGACGAAAGTCAGAGAGAGGTTTTTGTAAAAATCAGAAATATCAGGAAAAAAAAAAACCAGAAAAAGTTAAAGCATCCTATCTTGGTAGATTCTTCCAACAAACGACATTTTTTGACTAATTCCAAGTATTCAAGGAAGTGTTCAAGGCCAGGTTGGAGGGGGTTTTGAGCAATATGACCTAGTGTAAGGTGTCCCTGCCCATGGAAGGGGGGTTGGAACTAGATGGTTTTTAGAGTCCCTTCCAACCCAAACCATTCTGTGATTCTATGATCCGTAAGTGCTGGGGCACTGCAAGTCCTATCTTTAGCACAGAAAAAAAAAAAGAGAAAGTGGAAAAGTCCCTCACTATAGAAACTAATGGGAGCCAGAAATATCTCAGTGTCTCAGTTAGATAATGGCACAGCCTGCTCCAGCTGGCTTTGCCCAACACTCCTCTCCAGGTTGGCAGTGAGCAGTCAGAAAATGCAAAATAAGGATGACCACCAGAAAGACAACCTAGCAAATATCTCTCACAATAACTTTAACTTAATGTAAATTGTAAAAGTGTGTCCTTGCCAGTGCAGAAATAGGCTAGTACTGCAGAGTTAGTGAGGAATGCCAGTGAACAGAGATTTCTGTACTGGAGTGCATGTGTCCTGTCAAAGGGACAGACCTTCTAGGCTATCTTTAGGTATTAACTTTTCTGAGGTAGAGGGTTTTTTAAAGGAAAGAAACAGAAGGTAAAAAAGGACAACCTGCTGTATGGTTGGGGTGCCACAAAAACAGACTGTGAGTCATTGAAAACTAGTGACCTTAGTCAGCATATTGCAACTCCATAGCTTTTAAGCCCTGCTGCTTCTTTCCCAAAGCAGATGAGAGGCTTGTCAAAGCTGTAGTTCCCATATATCCACATGCACACTCACGCTCATATTGAAGTGCTGTTTCTCTCAACTGTGCAGACATCAGAATTACTGAACCTGACATAAACTCATCTTTTTCCTGGAAGCAAAAAGGGATGATATCCAAAAAGAATAGCCACATTCAGCAACAGCTGTCTTGTCTTGGGGTACCAAAGAGCACCAAGTCCAGGGCCATCTCTAGAGGAGCGTGCAATAAACAGCTACTCATTTGAAAAGGCTGAGAATAAACGCCTGTCTGCAGCCTGCGCTAACACCTCTCATCAGCATTCCCTGGGCAAGGCACACATTGTATAAAGACGAAATGCAGAGGCTTAGGGAGAAGATGATGGGTGGGACGCAGCAAACAGGAGCAGTGCTTAATGCCACAGGTCACTTTCTTTTCTCACCTTACCTGCAATGCAAACCACAGGAGCACCTACAGGGCTGTTACTGCTGCAGCAGCTCCTCTCCCTCTGTCCGCCTCTGTCCACTCCTCTCTCTGTGTTGCTCCACTGTTTTTTTCCATCCTGCTTTTGAAGCAGTGCACAAGGCCCTCCAGCACTCAGGAGGTTTGCTTTTTTTCACCAGATTCAAGCACGATCTTGTAGCAGGGAGAAAGGAGCCCTGGGGAATGAGCTAGAAAAAAGAAAAAGACACAATCCCACCATACACAGGCGAGGGGAAAAAAAACCACAAGAGAGATGCCCCAAGAGAGGCACGGAGGGATTGGGGACCAAGAACTGGGGACAGAATGTCAGCCAAAGAAGTGGGAGGCAGAAAACCACATAAACAGCAGCAGAGGGTGACACTCGGGCATGCTCATACCAGAAGAAAAAGGGTGTAGGTATCTGTCCTCATTTGTTCATTGCAAATAGCAAGCAGAAAGCCACCAAGTGAAGAGCAACAAGCATGCAAGAGAATTCAGGGCTAAGTGTTTGGACTCTCAGTTAAAATGTAGGTAGCCTTACTGGTTTGCCAAAGCTGTGACAGGGGATTCAGCCCACTGATTTATACAGAACAAAATAAACAGAGTAAGATCGTAGAATAATAAGCACCAGAAGGTGGCATTGATCAGCTTGAAAAAGACAAGGATATATTCTTTTAGCAAATGCTTTACTTGCCCCAAAGTCAAGTTTCGACTCTACGGCAGCACTAACAAATACATCTGGATTCATCTGAATCATTCTGTCAAGAGGAAAAAAAGTACAATGAAAAATCAGAATTTTGCTGTGAAACGAAATATTTAGAGGACCAGATTTAAAAGATCAGTTTTGTAAGTCAGGGAACAAGAAAAGTTGACAAAATCCTTCAGAAGAGACACAGTCATCAGAGTTGTGATGCTTTCACTTCTGGTGCTTGTGCACAAAGCTGGTGAATTCAGTAAGGTCTTGTATCAATTAATACACATAACACGTCCTACATCTGACAGAGCATCGGGAAATGAGTCACTGAATCATTTTACCTTCAGCACCATGACACTGCATTACTTCAGTGTGCTGAGACGCACGTAGCCTCGTGCAGGCTGGGGCATCCTGAGGACTGCCCTGGCTACAGTGAAGTGGAATAAACCAGTGTACTGTGAGGGAGCACAATCAGACAGACAGAAGGTACACTGGTTTGAAACCATATACTAAAAATACTGCTCTGCTGGGAGACACGGTGCTGTCAGTCTGCAACTTGAGAACTTACCTGATTTGAAGATACCAAGAATGTCCAAGAAGAAGATGCCTTGTCACCCAGGGCAAGCAACGTTCAAAAGTAATTGCAGGAGCCTATAGCAAAGGAAGAACACACTGAATGATTGGTCACTACAGGGCTGAAAGGCAGACAAAAATGCAAACTCTGGGAACAGCTCTTTCCTTCACCATTTTTTCACATGAACAGCTACAATCAGAACACATACTTGCTCAGGGCAAAAATACCAACTACTCTTTCATTACAGATGGGCTGTGCAACTGTTTTCCTACATGCAAGCCCAACGCTGATGGAGAGCTGGAGCTCAAAAGCTAGACATAAGTTTCATGACTTTCACCTAGGCACAGGCTGTCTGTGGCACTTAGGGAGGTTCAGCGCCATTCAGGTACTTCTCCAAACTATTTGGTATTGATATCCCATTTGCACTTCAAAGGTATGGTGCTCTGGTGTGTGAATTTGTAGGAGGATCCACACTCTGGGGGCTCACCTCAAGAAGCCTCTCACCCTTCCTGTGAGTATTATCACAGGCACAAGCCATTATCAGAGTAACAGCAGCCCTGGATCTGCTCACTCACTCACACGATGGCGACTTGTTCACCCCTTCATGTTTTAACTACTTAAGCTTAATCCAAGATAACATCAATCGTGCTATTACTAGTTCATGACTTACTGTAGACTTTGAGAAAAAAAAAAACCAAACATTACTTACACCACGTTTTGAGGATTGCCCTCAAAGAGATGGGACTGCAAAGACTCCTGCACCAAAGACCATCTTGAGTTTATCAGTGGCCTTGTGTGGTCACCACTATAAACACTTCATCTTCTCTGCTGCTTCACTTCCTGAAGACTGGACTTCATAGTGAAGGAAGTGCATGAAGTTTTGCGCCTTCAGCCCTCTACTATCCACCACGCTGCCTGCATTAGACATCCTGTAGAACTATTCTGTTCCTCTTCTTTTGCAGATTTTTCTAACTCTGACCTCAAATCTGATTTCCTCTTTCTGACAGGGATGATAGAGGAAATGAAAAATGAAACTTTATCATCCTTTGCTTTGTACATTCCTCCCTCTTTTTTAATGGATGTTCTTACAGAAGGAGCTGCTGGAACTGGTGAATTCTTCCAAGAATTGTAGTATCTAGACTAGTGAGCACGATACACTTCAGACAGCCACAAAGAACCTCTTCAACACCTAGAATAAAAACTTACATGAAAAGCACTTCGGTATGAAGGTACATCTGTATCCACAGGCAACAGTGATTGTATCTGATTATTTTTAGTGTAAATACATTTTCAGAAGAAAAGGCACATGACAGTTTTAAGCTACTTAGCTGAGCATGCTGCTTCTGCACCTGTGGGATTTTAATATTTCTATGCTTTTGAGAGCATTGCACCACAGGGGTGAGATCAGTGTATGATCCACTGTGCCAAGTTGGAAAAATGTAATTTAGGAAGGTGTTATTATTGCAGGAAAGAGGTGGAAAGCTCATTGGCAACGATAACTCTTTACATGCTTAAAGACTACAAATATTATTCTCCTGATGCCTGAATGAAAAATTTTAACATAGATCCTCCAAGAAAAAACACATCAGCCTGTGACTTAAATAAATCCCCCTATAAGGGGATGCTTGTGCTGCTGAGTCTTCAAACAGCAGTCACATTGCCATCACTGATTACACTAGAAACTCCCTAATCCAAACACTCTGGGAGCATATTACCATCTTCAGGAAAGCAAATGTGTGTTTATGTAAGGGTATTGGCAGTTGGTGCAAATGCATATTCTTTACAGTCACAACTGAGATTTTTTTCTTGCTGACAACGGGTATTTGGCAAAGCAAAAGAAACAATAACTGCACAGCAGCTGTACCAAACAGAGGAGGCTACAGCAGATTATCAGCTGGTAAATTTGGTGTTTAGATGGGGGAGATCCAGGGTTGTACTGATCTAGTGCAGCTCACCACAGCTGCTGTTAGGAGCACTGCACCACTTCGCACAATTTGGGTGCTATCATTCAATCAACAATATCTCAGGGATTTATATGTAACCTTGATAAAACTGAGAGGAAAGAACAGAGTGAATTAAACAGTGAATAGCAACACAGAGGCTATGAGTTAAAGAGAGATTCAATCGCCATATAGCTGTTTAACATGAGAGAGCCTGGCCTTTGCAATGAAACCTGCCTGTTAAAATGATTCACATCAGTTATTCTTTCTCTCTTACTTGCTGCTATCACCATCTGGAAGAGTCAGCGAATGATCAAGTGCTTCTTTGATCTCCCGTTTATATGAAGACAGAAATATCCAAGCTGTAGAACTGAGCCCCATGGGTCTGACAGCGGATTCAATTACAACCCATGGAATTCAGTTCTCAAAGCTGAGAATAAACGACATTCATTTTAAGGCTGTCCTGACACACAGTAGTATCTCATACTCCTGCTTGCTTTCTCCAGTGGCTGGCTGCCTTCCAGGTGCTGTAAAACAGAAGAGTGAAACCTTCACTGCAGACAAAGCAACTCTACCCAGACTGTAGGTCAGATGCAGAATAATGGCTCGAGGACATATATATTAAGAAATAGGCTATTTTATATTTTCCTCTGGCACCAGAAGTGGCCACACACATAGAGAGAATGTGCCCTAACATATAGCTGAATTCTTAGTAACAGAAGCATGATACTTATAGCCAAGGAGTATAACAGGGTAACATTTCACACTTTTCTGGAAGTCTTTGGGAATTTCAGAGAGTTAGGTTATCAATTTCCTTCCCACCCCCTTTTTTTTTGTTTTTAAATACAATGGCACAGAGGCAAAATCTTTGTTAACAATATAATCCATCCATAAGCTCAAGAGAAGGAAATCTGCCACTGGTGCAGCCCTCCAGAATTGTCAGAATCTGGGTGGCATAAAGGCCAGGAGAACCCTTCAGTGTTACAGCTGCATGGTTGTGCCCTGACACAACTTCGACGTGACAACCTCATGCCAGGGTGACAATCTCACCCAAAGGCAGGAGGTTTGGACTACAGATAAATACTGTTCACATGCACTGAAAATCAAAGCTGACGTCTCAGACAGGAAACACCTCATCACTTCTGGCACAGCCTAAGAGAAGTCACAGATTTCATTAAACCTTATACCCCAAACGTGGAATTTTTGAGGAAAAACAGACTGGCTAAGATGTTGGATGATGCATATGATGCATTCACCTGTAAATTAGATGTTATGTTTGCATAGCACCATGTATCAACAGTGTTGTTTCAGTTACTAAAAAAAAAAATAAATTCAGATTTATTTGGAATATTTTAAACGTATTTCTTGATGTTCCAGTGAGATGAGACATCACCAAAAAATCCCTTTGGGTTCAGTGAAACTAAATATTTGATCTGTAATAAAATATTTGAGGTCAAGGGGATTTCCGATTGAATATTTTAGCCTTAAAAAAAAAAAAATTTCAGTCGATTTATTTAACAGAATGGTTCAGAGAGAATGATTTTTTTTTTAGTATTGCTTCTCTAAATTTTATCTATATTTTTCTAAATTACAAATTTTTTTGAAATAAAAATGTTGAACAAAAATTTAAAAGCATCAAGTTGTTTTTTAGCTTTTCCCTCAGAAAGTAATTCATTTCAAAAATATTTCTGATCTTTTTGACTGAAGAAACCCCAACTTATTCCAACCCAAATTTGCCCAGCCCTGGCAAGAGCTCAAAACTCCCCCAGTAAAGCTCACTCGCCAAGCTGAAGACAGGGGTACGGGTGTCTGTGCAGCCAGCACTGCGTGGATATGAAAACCTTATTCTTTGTACAGGCTGTCCTATAGCAACTACTATCTAAGTTTCTAAATAATTTAATTTTCCTAGGAAAATTATGTCTAAAATCTTCATCTCAGATGAACAACAAACATCTGATAAAATTGCAGTAAATGATTCTTGATAACACCCAGTGTCACTTTTTCAGCTAAATTAGCAACACAGCAGAGGCTGAGCACAGAGCACGCTGTTTGGCAGGACATCCAACAGCTCCATTGCTGCAGTATCCAGCTGTGTGCCCATATCTTTATGGCTGTAATTGTTTTCTTAGGCAGTTGAACCAGTCAACTGCACAACAGAAATTAACAATATGCTGCTTTAACTGTTTCTCTTGCTGGAAGGGAAATCTCTGAACAAACATTTTTGCAAAACAACTGTCTTGTGGTACCCACAGCCCAGACCAGTCCCACCAAGTGGGACTCTGAGACTTCTATTACAGGAAACAAAAACCAAATTAATAAGACACAACTTTATCTGCAACTTTGAAATAAGATACCACAGCAATAAATTTTGCTTGTCTGATATTTCTGATTGGCCACGGGAGTACTGCTTGTGAAGGAGATCGTTGTTGACATTAAGCAAGACATTCACCAGAAGCTGCAGTGATCACTCTTCTAATCTCAAGCAGGACAGAAAATCAAATGGTCATCGATGAAAACACAATATGGTAAAAACAGAGAAAGGCTCAGGAAGATTCAGAGATGTTCCCAGCTCTTGGGACAGTGTCCCTGCCTGTGTTCAGCATGTGGCATTTCTACAGAGCTCCTGCAAGGAGCTGGCACTACCTGGGCACCAGCATGGTCAGCACACTCAGATGGGGACACATAACTGGTGCTCATTTGCTTTGTGCAATCAGGCACACTAATGACAAGGAAAAATATTAAATGCCTCTCCACAAAACACAGTAAATGGACCTGTAGTAGCTCTAAGCTAGCTTGCTCAGGCACTGCTGGTGGCCCTACTGTGGCAACCCCCTCCCAGGCCAGGAGGGCAGCTGAGCACTAGGGTGAAACATGGAGTGCTCCCCAGCCCTGTGCTCATAAGAAGCTAAATCTACCTCTCCCACTTCCCAGGTGAGTGCAGGCAGAGTTGCTACCTTCCAAGGAGATGAGCATGGAGAGCAGACATCCACAAAACAGGGATGCAGAGGAGTATGCTCTGAGATAACTGTCTCAGAGTTGGGAACCTGCAGCACCCACTGCAGCAGGCAGCTCCGCTCCCTCCCAAAGATCTGGGATGGATCTACCCCAGAGGTCTCCCTGGGGAGGACAGCCCAGCTGAGCCCTCTATCAACATAACCAGTATGTTAGAGAAATCCCTAAAGGGCAGGTATGGACTGGTGCCTGCTCATAATTCCATAGTAATTTTCAAGGTAAGTTGGCTTTGGAGGATTTTCTTAACTAAATAGGAGAAAAGGTCAAACTCTGTCAATCTGCCTGCTGAGTTTAATACTGTCACAGTGCATTAGTTCTCTCAGGATCTTAAAACACACAACGCCAGTTTCAGCCACGGTCTGCTTTGACCGCTTATCAACTTCAAGTGTTCAATCCTCTGTCCTTTCAGTGTCATTCCTGCAGTGCTCCCCTCCCTGTGAGAGCTCATTTATTGAAGGATTAAATTCCTGCATTTGCAAACAAGACAGTTATATTGTTCTCCCTTGGCGAGAGCAGTGAGGAGGTGAGTCTCTTCAACAAGCCATAAATCCACTTTTTGAAAAAACATTATTTTTTCCTATTCCAGCAAGGCCCCTTAGTACCTCATAGCTTGGAGATCTCATTACATGAGAATTAACAATTCCTACAGAACAGATACTTAATAGGCAATCATCATATAAAGTTTTAGTGTTTTGCCGAAAAAGGCAAACCTTTTTAGACTGATTAAGTAATGTTAACTGCCTGAAGACCATTCTTCCATAATTTTCCTCTTGGATTAAATGTGTTTTAACAGGAAAAGAACATAAAGATCCTAAAGCCATTAAGTTAATGGAATGTATAAATTCTCCACATTTTCCTTATCATCCCTTACTTCTATTCTCAATGCTGCCATTACTACCTTTCTTTTTGATACAACACCTGCATTTCTCTGAACGTACAACTGAAGAGTGAGATTTTAATGTTTCTTAACTGCAGCTTCATATGAAATACAGATACTATTCAAATGAGCGCATCATGGGTGGTAATTAATTAACACCAATGGAGAACTTGAAATAAAATATGAGTATGGTCACATTTCATTAGGAGCATAATGTATCTTCTTCACCCTTATTTAGTTAAATACATTTTCCCCACAGCTAGTGGAAAAATACATATCTCACAGCTACACTGACATCTGGTTAGTTGAAACAAGGGGGCAAAATGGAACATGAAGTCATTCTAGAGATCTTGAGATTAATAAGAGGAAAGCTCACAGCCAGAAAGGACCACAGTGACACCAGAGGCAGGCAGGAGCTTTCAGGTTATAACTGTCCAGCTGTGTTGCAGGGCGTGAGAGCTGAGGGTTGCAGAAGCAGGGCAGTGGGCTGCATGCTCCGCAGAGCCTGGGGTGTTTCGCTTGCTGGGCAGATCTCTTCCACCCACCCCCTATGACAGCACTGCCAGGTGCTGCTGCACACCAGCCTCACAGCCGCTGCTAGGGTCAGTGAGAAACCGCTGCTCTGCACGACAAACCCGGATCTCAACATTTAAAACCCAAACCATCAACCTTTAAAACCCTTTCCTGATCTTTCTGGTCTTCTCCATGTAAAAAGTCCCTATTTCTCTGACTTTCTCTCTTTCCCACAGTTTTTGAGTTTTCCTACATCTCCCAGCCAGGCTGGCTGCTCGCCCTGACCCATCTGTCTCTGCTCAGCCCAGGGCAAGCAACTTCCCTTGCACCCCACAGTAATTCAGATTTCATCCGCAGCTCACTGTCCTGTGGGAGCTGCATGGTGTGCTGTGCCTTGGGGAGCCTGCCTTGTCCCTGCTCAGGGTTACACCATACCAAAAACAACCTTTCTACACTGACCGAGTCTACTTTCATCACTTCCACAGGCAGCAGAGCAGCTCTGCTCACAAATTAAGGATCAAGAAGAAAGTCTTGACTCTACTGGTTAGGTACAAGACAAATGCCGCCCATATCCTAACACACCTTAAATATTGTTAATACCTTTGAGTAAAGAAAATATGCATGTTTACAGGCAAAGCGTGTTCACATGCAGAGACATGATTAATCCTTCCTTGCTCTATAAAGATCGTGTTCACCACTAAAAAACCCAAGACCAAAGTTTTGGTGCAGACTTAAAGAAAAAGCACACCTTAGCTTTACTCTTGAGCTAAACTCTGCCAGTATCAAACAGTTCACATCAGACATAGATACTTCGGTGCTAAGCTCCAAGATTACAACCCAGGTTCTCACCACATCACTGTCAGATGAGGAACTGCCTGTAGGTATTCCTTCTCCTGAACCCTTCAAGATGGCAAGTACATCAGGCCCATAACGCCTTCAGCCCAGCACTACACAGACACTTGCACTGTTGTGTCCCCCCTCCAAAAAGAAGAGAAAAAAAAAATGGTTAATCTGTATATGAAAAAAAAAATGTACATCTCATGACGAATTGGTATTAGTCCAAGCACATATTTTGGGCTTGGCAGAAGCAAGTGCATTTGTTCCCAATACGCTTTCTGAAACTCCCAGATATTTCCTGGATTCATTTTTAATACCGAGTGGTTGTTATATTTCTACTGCCAATGTCTATGTCACGAATAACAAACATTCAATTTCCTCTCCCAGAGAATTCTTCCACTCTGTTTTTCTGGAGGTTCAATTCTGTTGTCTCCATTTTAATCACATTTTCCAACAACACAGTGCTTTGTGCGACAGACCATTTTCCTTCATGAAAGATAAAAATGATTGCATATTCCATTCCATTTTTTGACGTAAAACCTACTGATTTGGGGGGGACGGGGGCATTTTTTCACTAATTCAAAGAAAAAATACATAGCAAAAGAGATACCAGGCACAATTCTCTAAGGAGCACATATATTTTTGAGGAAAATTTTTTTACAATGAGGGTGATAAAATACTGAAACATGTTGCCCAGAGAAGTGGTAGATGCACCACCCCTGGAGTCATTTAAATTCAGAATGGATGTGGTTCTAGCAACCTGATCTGGTTGAAGATGTCCCTGCTCATAGCACAGGGGTTGGACTAGATGACCTTTGAAGGTCCCTTCCAACCCAAAGTATTCTAATACTATGATTTGCAGCTAGTCAGCCATCTGTACACATTGCATCTGGTTAAAACAGTAATATAGAAAAGTGTATAATGAAAATGTAAATTCAGATTTTGACAAAGATCTGGCCATCAGCGATAAAGACTTCTAATACCAACTGTTCTTTTTAGTAACTTCTATAGCATATACTCACAGTATAGTTACAACATAGTATAGTTTCAGTTATACTCACAGCAAGCCATAGTAAGTTACGGCCTGGAGGCAATTTCAACAAGTTTTTTGTATTGAAAAATACAAGCATTTATGGGCTTCATATTTTTTTTAATATATTCTCAGCTAACAGGATGAAACACTGTATAGAGGGAGGTAAACAATCTAAAACATATTTTGCACATCAGTACAACTGTAGTAACAGCTGTATTAACACAGATGTTATAAGGAGGGATAGCTGGAAAGGCAATTTTTAGTGTGCTAATTAAGATAACGAGAACTGAGAAGTTAAAACCCCTCACAACTCTGTGAAATGCCATATTTATCTATTCTTTATAACTTCAGCAATAAATTTTTACTCTAAACATACAAGAAGTTTTATACCAACTAATAATGAGGATGAAGGAAAGACCTACCTCTTTGAATACGGAGCTGTGTCCAAACCCAGTAACACTTCCTGCTGTGTTCAGGATATCTGATCACCGTACCTATGGCAGATGCTGGAGGTGACACGCATGCTATCACCAGCCCATGAAAAAACAGGCGGGGTAATAAGATGAACTGTTCATCTGAACCAATTCCTGATAAATGTAGGGGAACTGAGTGAGCTCGAAATGACTGATCAAACCATGTGTTTTAGTTTGATCTAAACACTCAAAAATATAGCAAGAGGGTAAAAAGTAAACAGGAGAGAGTATATGGCCATTTCTTGTTCCCTTCCAATTTCCACACTTGTAATAATTCAAAAGAACTGGTAACATTTCAACTGCTGAAAGTACACAGATATTTATAGCATTTCTCACTGTGTAACTACTGTACTATATATTATTAACCCCAAATGGTTAGGCTCTGTATAAGCTGTTAAAAAACAAACAGGCAAACATCAATTAATCACCTTTTAGTAACCCTCCCATTATTTAAAAAAGGAATGTGACAATCACCCAGCAAGGGGTTTATTTGGAAAAGCACACTGTAATAAACAACTGTAATGTTAGTAATCTGTTAGAAGCCAGAGATACCTTTTTTCTTCAAAGAGGTTCAATATATAAATACTGAAATATAAAAGATAACTGTATTTATATTTTATATTGTAACTATACTGTAGTTACTGAAAATAAAGTAGTCTATGAATAGCAAACAGACTTTCAATACATACATGGTCTGTTTCACTATTAATGTACTGAAATAAATGTGTGATATTAGAATAATGAAACAGCTCAAGGACTGTGGAAACTGGCCATAGTTAACGCAGAGAAAGGTACCTGCCAGTTAATAAAATAGTCTGGGAGCAACGAATTGTGACCCAGTTAAGGCACCTTAACCCCTGCAAGCTATTTAGACAGCACTACTCAGCCAGAGGGCTGTGGACCACTGCTGTAAGACACCAGGAGCTGGTCCATGAACAGTCTTATTTGGAAGATGAAAAAATGCACCTCTTTCCCCACGCTGTTGGCAGGGATGCACGAGTGCTGGCAGACAGAGCTGGGAGCCTGTTTCTGGGTGCTGCCAGGGATTGCCTGCAGGTGCAGGCATCTCCTTTTTGGGCATGTAAAATAGTCCAAGGTTTTTGTTTCAAAGGGCCTCCATTAGAAAAGGCTGAGAAACGCTGACACAGCCAGCCTGGGGGGACCTGGCTCTGCCTTCCTCTGGGATACACTCACCTCCTTTTCAGGGTTTAAAATCGTGTCCCACTTGAGCTCAACTGATCTGATTTTAAAGAAACAATTCTAGGCACCTATTGAGGTTCAACATAACCACATCTAGAACACTTAGTCAAGTATGTTGACTACAACTAACGGTTACAGTGAAAAGCAAAGACGTTCTTTGATGCATGCACAGACTTTCAGCATAAGATCATTAGAGCTGCCCGTATGGACTTGGATATCCAGTATCCACTAAACGATTAGATGCAGCTTTGAATCATTTTTTTGTGGCTTCTCCTTAATGAACCCCCCCAAGAAGGTTACAGGTAGTCACTGACATGCTTGAAACCTCTGCTTTGCAGAAGATTCCCCATTGCAGCCTCAAGCCCTTGTCCTGCCATGTCTGCAATCCTCAAATTCCCGCTTCCCCCAGGAGCTCCAGGCCCTGCTTCCCAAGCAACAAAACTGTTTTAAGCACCAGTGAAGCTCCACCCTGAAGCAAAGTAGGGTAGAGTACAGACACTTCAAAAGCTGCAGAGGAGAGAGCAGCTGAAGCCCTGTTCAGGAATCTGGGGAATTGGTTCAAAAATTATGCACAAAATCTATCTCAAATAACAAAAACTGACTTTTCTCCTTTCTTTTTTAATTATAGGAAAAGATGGGTAATGTGATTATTTTGACCAATAAAAAGACATAAAAGCATACATTTTCATCATCCAAATAATTCACTTTTTCATCACCATTTCCAAGAGAAAGTAAACTCTCAGCATTCTCCGAGATGCCTGTGAAACATAGCCAGTCCAACTAATGGTCTGTACCATTGCTATGAGCAATGTTTTCATCCACTAAGCAGAAAGAATTAAAAATAAGGCAAAAGAAAAGTGTAATTTGGCCGAGCCTGGAATGATTCTTTCGCAACCTCCGATTATTTTCTGAAGACAAAACACATTAATTATAGATACATTACAAGGGGTGTTTTGGGGCCGAAAATAATTTTTTAGAAAAGTTTCTTTTTTGTTATCATTATTAAAGCAGAATTTTAGGTTTTTTAATTAAGGTTTAATCCTGAAAATGTTAAAATACTTTAACTTTTTATTATTTAACCCATACTATTTGCTGCACTCAGTTGAACTTTGTAAATCATTTCAGCTCATTCAAAATCACATGTTTCAGCAAGCAAACTATTCAGAAAAAGAAAAGAGTAGCTGCCTGTCTCTCATCAGGCTAAGAGATGGAAGGATGGGAGCTGCCTTATCCTGCAGGCTCCAGAAACCGACCCCTGCAGCTTTCCAGTTGAACAGGGAATTTGTTGAAAATTCCACCATGGAAAATTGTGGTGTTTTCTCTGTCCCTTTTTTCCATACTGTAAAACTAATTTTTGAATGTCTAAATAAGCTCAGAGCACAGACAGAAGAAAATAAACCATCTTCAAAGCAGCAATGGATCAACGTGAAAGAAAACCAGGTATAGCCAGTCAATCCCCTCAGCTGCAATCAAACATTGCACTTTCAAAATCAGTGGCATTTAATGGAGATCATCATATCATATCAATTAACTCACATCCATTCCCTGTTTAAATAATTGCTATTTAAGTGGGTTAAAATACAGATTTAAAAGAAAAAAAAATATATATACATAAATCATAATACAAGGAAAACATTAATACACATAATGCTACCACCGCCCCTTGTTTCAGAATTACCACTGGATTTGGAATAAGGTCATAACAGCACTGGAAGGACAACAGCAAAAAATCCCTGCCTGGCAAAGAGAAGCATTAGAAAATGTGCAGATTCCCTATGCAACAGTATTTAAAATCATTCTAAATTTCTCATTGCGTTAGCATAAATATAACCCAAAATGACTTCAAATACTTGATCTCGATTCTGCTGCTGTTTACAAAGCATAAATCTGTTGAAGCTGACAGAATTACTCTGGTTTAAAGCTGGAGGAATTGAGGAAGAATTTGGCGGTTTAATTCAGTCTTTAGTGTGCAATTTACCTTTCACAGATACAAAGCATACTGGCTCTCAGGCAGAAGATAAGCATGTAATAAATCAGCTTACGTTTTTTTCAGCTCTTACTCACAGTGGAATCCCCAAAATTCATTTTATTTTATCTTTTCCCACTCTTCAGCTTTTTCTCTTTCATTTTCCTTCCTCCTCTTCAATCACCACAGGTTTGCATTTCTCATTTTCTATTTTACATCACTCTGTTTTGTTCTCTACAATGGAAAGACAGATAGGCAGAAAGGCAAACAGACAGCAGGGAGAGACACAGCCAGTCCAAGGTAACAATCTCAGACACCCACATTCTGGACAACCTCTTTCTCTCTCAAAAACATTTTAACTTTATAAAGGGAAGGAATCAAAACTCATTTGCATACGGGTTCATTCCATCTATTCAGCTCAGCCGTTTATAGCTCTGGAAAGTCCCTTTCTGATTCCCTGGTTGATAAAGAGCCAGGAAGGTAACACAACAGCAGGGAGAGGTGAGAACTGTTTTGCTGACCTTGCAAGTGGGGCTTAAGTGAAGCATTCCGTTCGCCTTGCTCAGAGGACCCAGCTGGGAGATTTGGGTGCTTTTTATCCTTTAGATTTCAAGGCTGAGACCATGCATGTAGAGCTAAAGGCTGAAGTCAGAGAAACCCCCACTCTTGCACAGGAGGAAGCTCTGGTCAGGAGCTCAATACTTCAGCTTCCTGTCTGTACACTCCGCGGTCTAATCTGGGGAAATCCTGAAAACATTATCAGATGCCTGATAAGCTCTTTAGCTTTCAAGTACATAGTGATTCAGTTTCGGTCAAAACCTCATTTGAATACAGTTTTAAAATCTAAATAAAAAGCAAGACTCTAATGAAGAAGAGATGAGTCCTGTAGTCTAACGTCTCTGGTAACCAAAATAACGCGAATGATGTTTGAAACTGGCATAAACAAACGTACTTTTCAATACCTGCATCAAGATGCTCAAGTGTGTGTAATTCAAGCTTGTTAAAAAAGGATGGAATGAAATGTCTGATTAATTAAGTGCCTTTGTTTATCCACAAACAAATAAGGCAGCAGAAGCGGCAGCAGAAGCAGCAGCACAGATTGCGTACTCCATCTCGGTGTTGTTCACCATTGACTTGAGGCAGATTGTTTCTGAGAGAGGGGGACTGTTTGAAACACTGGCACCCACTCATCCCACAGGCTTCTCGGGCAAAGCTGGCAAGTGTGCCAATCCTTGTTTTGTTCAACGTAGACACTTGTTTACCAGGCATTAGACAGATGTTTCCAAACCTATTTCACGGCCACTCATTGCAGGCCAACAGCAGGCTCAGCTCTTTGATCTGTGGATTTAGCCCTGGAAAAGTAAATCTCTAGCACCTCAGTCTGAATCCCCAACATTTTCCAGTTCTGATGGGTACTGAATCAGGACTCACCTGCAGGAAATCACTCCCACTCCACTGGTCTCCATCTCAGTCAGGTCAGGGAGCTTTTCCAGGACATTCTCCCCACACAACTTCTGAAGATCTTGGAGGAACTCACTCCATCTGTGAGTCTGGAAGCAACTAGGAATGTTTTCCCAGGTACAGGACTGCAAGCAGTCAGGGCTTAATCTGCTTTCCACTCCCAATGAATAAAACATATCAAATGCTTTTCATGAGAGCTCTGATGTTTTCTGCTGCACTCACCCTAAGGGTTACCACAAAAACAAGCTCATGTATGGACCAGCTACTTTGGAGAGAACAAAACTGGGAAGATACTTATTGTTAATAATCACATTCATGTGAGTCAGTCCAAAGGCTCAGGTTGCCCATACTCAGGGCAAAAGTATGTGCCATCTTTTGTTTCATCCCAAGATCTGGTTTACAGATCACACACAAAACCATTCCTCACTTTAATACCTGCGTTAAAATACGTAACAACAGTAATTAACACTGAAAGACAGATCCATTGACACTGAGTCCAGATCCAGACGGGAAATATTTCAAAAAGTTTGAAAGCATCAGGAACTGGGATTTTGCTTTTCACCAGCATGGGAGACCTGGTGTTAGCTAATAAAATACCATGTCTTAGATGCTGCCCTCGTTCAAGTTTGGGCACAGAGATGCAAAGATCTTCATAGGACTAATCACTAAGGATGTGCAAATGAATTTGTAGAAGTCATTGCATAGGAAGAGAGGAATAGTGATATTTCAGGCTGGGATTGAGCTGGAGTTTTTGTTAGTGTTCACTGGTACACCTTTCAAAATGCATCCTCGCTCTAGCCCCAGGCTTAAAAGCCTCTTTGTAAAAGACACTGAACTAAATTAATGTGTTCCCTGCTGACCAATACATCCTTGCTGGTTCTTTAAGTAAAGATTATTCAGGTTTCCTGGGTCCCAAAAGGAAGGTTTCATTATGTGCATGTGTCACAGCTGGATAACTTAAAGCAGAAGCTAAACACAACCCAAGCCCCATGGTGAGAGAATTACATTCCTCAGTCCTCAGCATATTTTCCAAGCAAGAGCAGAAAGGTGATCAGGGAAGCCTAAACATTTACTAGGGCATTTAGAAAGGAAGAATGACAGCACAGGTTCTTTGCTTTGTGAAACAAAACCAAAGGCTAAAAAGGGGGAAAGAAAGCTTGTACACAGTGACCAATAAAGGAAGAAACAGACAATATACTGTGCACTGCTCAACAGCTGACATCGGTTGGGACAGTTATTATTGTCTTAGCATCTCATCTGGAAAGTTTTGACTAACTGAATTTGGGTTTGGACAGGAAGTCTAGATCTTACCCTAATTCAGTGGCTGGAATTTCTTGAGGCAATATTATGTTAGGCCAAACAAGACAACATTACAGCCCTGAGCACAGCACTATCAGAAGCACAATGTGTGGTCATGCAGTGCTTTCTAAAGGCATTAAATCACAGCCCAGGTGCCAGAATCATCACTGCCAGGTAGTTTCAGTTTCTCTCCTTTACTTATTGCTGTTGACTGTATTCTGTACAAATATAAAGGGCTGACTTCCTTCTTTCACTGAGGAGGAAGGTCCTCACAGAAGAGAGGATCCTAAGCTAGTTAAAATCTTTACAGCAGTATAAAACATGCAGGCATCAGAGATAAATCAGGTCCCTTATATAAAATGTCTTTCACAAATATATAGCCTTCAGAAAGCACAGTAGACATATAGTCACTTCTTGCATGATTTCATAAATCTTCCAACTCTGCTTACAGTATTTCATTGTGACAGACAGTGAGATAATACCATGAGTTATGAATTCCAAGAGGAGCTGGAGCTTGGTCCCATTGAAAACTATGGTAAAATCCACAATACTTTTGAAGAAACTGGAATTTCTCCCTCAATACAGTTAAAAGCAAACTTTCACTTGTTTCCCTTGAGTGATAAATTCTGTGGGTCTTTTTCTATACTATAGAGCCTCATACAAGTACATATATTACTTTTTAGTTTTGTGCATCTAGTTGTCAGGTTTCTTTAAGCTGAATTGACTTACAAATCTTACGAGCTCTCCCACTGATTTCTGACTCATTGCTTTAATATCCAATACAACTTATTCTAAAGAGATTGGGCTGACAGAGAAACCTAGGAAATACTTTATAAATCATGCACCTTTCATAGCCCACTTTGCACATTCACAAAGGCTATGGTCATATCAAAAGCCGGATACGATCCATCTTGCACTGTGATAGGCATATAAATTAGGACACAGTACTCCCACCTCTTCTGCAAGCAGTGAAGTGCTCTGTCAGGCATGCTTGGGTAGCAGAGTAGAGAGGGGATTGCAGAAACAGCCCTTCCACATACTCCTGATGACCTGTGCAGCCTCCGGAAGCCACAGAGCTCTGCTCATGGACCGGACTCACAAAAGAGGGAGGAACAAGCCAAGACAGGAGCTCTGCAGCTACCCTGTACGACACGTTTCTCTAAACTGGGAAGCTTTCCCAGTAGGAAATGCCTGCAGAGATTCATACAGAGACATTAACCTTCCCCCCAGAATCTGTTTGTGCACGTGAGTGCACGTACATGCACATAATTCTTCTCCTAAAGGAAGAATTTTGCTCCGTAATTGCGCAGCGTGCTTGGGTGTTACCAGAACATCTTTGCTCAGGGTTCACGACAGCCAGATTATCTGTCCTAGTGCCTTAAAACCCTGCCAGAGTTACTCTACTCAGGTTTATCGTTCTGATAATTGGTTTTCTGTGTCTGGCTTTAACCTGTGTGGAAGCCGGGCTGTGAGAGCCAGTCCAGCACAGACCCCACCACACGCCTGCAGCACTTCTGCTGCTCACTGCTGCAGGAGAGCTACTGCCCGTGACCAACCCTGGCCTTGCCTGCACCCTGCACTTGTGACAAATGGCTCTCGCCAAGATGAACGCAGCATTTCAACGGGTAGAAAATACCTGCTGCTGCCCTATCAGCCAGCTTGAGGGAAAAGGATTGATGCGGAGTGGTGTCAGGCAGCACAGTACAATGTCTGTAACAAGCTTCATAGATGGCTTCACTAAGATGCTTTGCAGTCAGAAGTTAAAGAAAACAGGAAGGTTTCAAATGAGTTACTAAGGCAGGAAGTGAGTCAGCCCTGAGCAGGAGGGACAGCAAACAGCAGCCTCTTCACTGCAGATATGCAGCCAGGGGACATGGACCCAACCATCCAGAACCAGAGCAAATGAACCTGAGAGCAGAGAGTGCCAGCAGGGCCGGAGCTGAGAGGAAAAAGGACCCTTCTTCATTGACCACAGGCCAAAGGAGGGAAGTCCTCCATGCAGAGGACTGTCTTCTAACCAGTTTGCCTTCTGCTTGTAGAAGCAGCCTAACCACCAAGCCACCAGCTTGTCCCCTCCTTGCCCAGGCACCTTGAAGCATCCCACACAGCTCTGCTCAGGAGAAGCAGCTGAGAACTGTCCTCCAGAATAACTCAGCTGGGACCAGGATTTGAAGTCCCCTCGAGCATCTTGAAATTTGAGCACTGGTTTCTCACACACTTATCTGAGTACTGTGCTATTGGAAATAGAAACACCAACACCTCCTCCTCAGCTGACATCCTACTCTGCCCGCATCCCACATGAGAAGAAATCGCTCTGAAAACACTGTCATGTCAGCCTCCACAGAACACAGAGGCCAAGCAACATCTTTGCAGGGCTTAAGCATAAATGAGTCTCTAGCTGCTTGCCTAAAAACAGATGCTTTTCTAAGAATCAACTGGAGTAAACAGAAGAGCCATAATCCATCAGTGTTACTGCAGCTCAGCAGCGTTATGGTAGGAGATCTGAGGAGCTGTATGTTGGGGATGGGTACAAAAAAGGCCCAAATCCTTTTGTAGATGTAGCTCCAGGCACACAAATTACATCCAAAAATAGAACCTGGGCTCTGAAGTCACACAAGTGCCTTTGAAAATTATACTCTAGATATTTAACAGTACTGCCCTTCACACGGAAATGTTGCATTCCTGGTTGCAGTACCAGGAAAGTACACTCAGCCCTTAAGCCTGGACAGTCACACGAGCACTGAGACCCTAGATCGGCAACAAATTCCCACCAACTTCTGCAGGCTCCTAAATAGGGAAAAATAGTTAAAGGATTAGCTGTTCCACAGGTTCCTACTGTGTTGGCCTCTGTTTCAAGCACACTGTTGAAGCTATCAGGAGGACAAATCCTCCTTTTGCTCTCTGTATTAATCAGAAAAATAGGATGCTAGTTCCAGCTAAAAAAAATTATCTGGAGAAGGACAGATGGAACTGGCTGAGTTCTAGCACTACAAAAGGCCTTTGCCCCTCTGCTTCTTCCAAGAATAGTCTTCTACAAAGCAGCAAACCGCTGCAGCAAGACTTAAGAGTCACAGCATGGTCACATACACCAGGTTGGGGAACCAGGACATAACTGAAGTAGAATAGGAGCTTCCTCAAGGCAATTGGATTTCAACGCAGAGCATTTCCAGATCCTTCCTAGCTTCAAAAGAAATTCAGAATAAGGCGTGGGAAGATGGGCACAGAAGAACAAAACACTTCAGAGGAAGGTTTACTAACACTGAAAGAAGCAGTTGAGAAGCTCTTATCTGAAGCAAAAAGGCTGAGGCAAGATTGGGTAGAAGGTAGAAAGCGAAATCTGGTACCTGGTTACAACTTGTAAGTTTTGAACATCTGCCAGTGGAATAATTATTCTTAGAAAAGTGCTGTGCTGTTGGAATCAACTTCCCACAGGAATGTTTCCATTTTCATTTGGGTCTTTTTCTCCCACACATGCTTTGGTAGGTCAGCACACTTCTGGAACCAGATGATATCGCACTGACAAAATGAAGTTTCATTCTTAAGTTTAGAGAGTAAGATTTTGTAGGTCAGCTTTGGAATTAGAATTCTTGGTTTCATAAGACACTTCAACTGACAATTTAAAATACCTAAAAAGAATTTATAAGCTCCTTCACAAAATCCAGGAGATGAAACATAATAGGCTCTACTCCAAGCAGAGGATCACATAGCTTCTAAAAGCAGGTCTCAAGGGCCATGTATTTTTTTAAGAAGGAAGGTGATGGGCAAGGACTTGGCAATGCCTAAACAGTCTTAGGAAGAAGGTTTCAAGCTGAAAAGAGGTTGAGAGCAAAGAAACTGTCACTCACTGTTTGCTGCTGGATATGTTTAGATGAACAGAAGTTGGTACATACTCTGAGAATAAACAGAGTCTATCAGAGAGAATCACAACTTACTTCTCCTGCCTGGAGTTTCCACAGGCAACAGATACAGAGAACCACAATTCTGGTTAACCAGATTTTTAAAATGAGGTTGATACCATGTGAAATGAAATGCAAAACCCTCTGAATTAATAAATTCCAGCAGTACCTCGCATTTGATTAAGGAACAAGATGATAGGTTAGCTAAACATGATGTTAATTTATAGATTCCTGAAGCTGGAATGGTTTTGCTCACCTGGCTTAGAGAAAACTGAAGCCAAAAGGTAAGCGATTCAACTTGGCTTTGTTGTTTGGGGTTTTTTGTCTTTCCAAAACTGAGTCATAGAGATTTTGCAGAACCTGCACTGGAACAACAA
>NW_009935573.1:676-7673 GCF_000696875.1 Nestor notabilis | reverse complement strand
TCCTGCTGAGGAAACAGTTCTGCTGAAAGCTGAGATCCCCTGATGGGGACATCCCAGCACAGAGGGTGTCTGTGCCTGCTGCCATCTGCCATGTGCCGCAGCCCCATCCCTCTCAATGATTCACCACCATGTGGAGCAGCCGTTTCAGTCCCTGCCCTGCAGAGGTGTTCAGTGCTGCTCTTCAGGGACCTACTCACCACATGGGCTTCTCAGCCTACCCAAGCTGCTTCGCTAGGAAGCTACATGGCTACAGCCATGTTATTCACCCCACAGGCTGGAGAACTGTGTACTGCTCTGGAGAGCAGTGAGGGCCTGCAGGGATTTCCCTGCAACAGTCCCAGGGAGATCCCTCGCTGCAGGGACAGACATGCATTGGGTTTGCATCTCTGTGGATAGCTGGGAGTTTACCAGAGAACAGGATGGCTTGCACTTCATGTCCCAAGGAGCTCTGCTCACTCTCCCCTACGCTCCTCCTGAGGCACAGCTCATCTTCTCTCCATCTTCTGAGGTGCACACTCACACTGCAGCTGGAAAAGACCACTGTGGGGAATATGAATATTTCCAGGGATTTTTGCTTAAACCCGCTAAATATCCAGTATTCCAGCTGGCTATTCATGGAAGGTTGACAGCAGCATCTCGTTCAGATGTCAGAAGAAATTTGAGCAGCAACAGTGGAGAGAAAAGTGACAGAGAAAAATAAAAAGGCACTCTCTGTTGTTGCACAGCAATCACATTGTCACAGCTCACGAGAAAATACACTTGGCTTTTGGAGATAGGGTCAGCCTCCGTCCTCTGGGAAGACAAGGGTCTGTAATTCAGGATCAAGGAGAATTCTCCTCCTTATTTGGATCCACGTCACGCACACAGGCTGCTGTGGCCAGAGAAAGAATTGGCAATGGGAAGCACAAGGAAGGCTGCTGAGAGCTAGCAGTGGCTGCGTGACTGGCAAAGCACACGGAGTGGTGCTGTGCACTGATGCCCCTGCCCTGCTGCTTGGCACTTGTCCCTCACTCAGCCTCAGTGAGGCTGGGGCTTAGGCTGGAGATGCAGCCTCACAGCAAGAGGACTCAGGAGAAGCTGGTTTCTGACCTCCTTTTCCTGCCATCCAGCAGCAGGGCCTCCCTCTCATGGCTCAGCCTCTTGTCTTTTCACAGCACTCACGCCAAACCCCCTCAGACGCTATCACGGAGGTCTCTGCATCCTTCCACAGCCTCCTGCACAACTGTTCACAGCAATAACCCCCCGTTTCACCTGTGAAATGTTCTCTCCATGTAAACCAGATCGTGTCATCAGCATTTTGTCCTCATCCTTCAAAGCTCCCACCCTGACTTTTCCATTTTTACTCAGTGTCTGGCTCTGCCATCCACTGGCGACTCTCAACAGCAATGCAGCAAGTTCAACACCTCACCAGACAGCAAATGCCCTGCCTTGTGATTCCTGTGCCAATGAACATATTCGTGACATTATAGGAATTACAATTATCTTTGTGACAAATACAGGGCTGTGCCAGCCCTGGCATGGCCCCTCACTCTTACTGTGGTGATATCCAGTTCTGCCTCCATGCTATGAAGTTCACCCCATGGGCTTTCCCACCATTCTTGCAGTACCAAACCTGAGGATTTGGGCTACTTTTCAACCTGCAGCAGGCAACAGGGGAAAAAGGCATCAGTAAAATGGCAGCTCCCACCAGTGTTGCTTAGCTATAGTTGCTCTGCAGAGGCTGTGTGCAGCAGCTTGGTTTTGAGACATATCTAGAGCAAGGCAAAAGGGAGCTTGGATGTATCCACATGAGCTGTAATCACCCTCTCCTGACTGCAGCACTTCTGAAATTCCTGGTTTTACTCAGTGCTCTCAAAGTTTTGCTCATGGAAATTTTGCCTGCACTAGGAGAGAGCAGAAAGTGCAGGATCTGGTCCCTAGGAAACACCAGAGCAGATCCCTCAGGGCTGTTGAGCACTCACATGCAAGCAGAGCTCAGCCGAGGCTGCAGTGCTATAAAAGGCTGGATTTACAGCATGCACTCCAAGGGTCACTTTTAATTACACTGGTGTCTTACCTCTGGACTGCTGGGCAGAGGAAATGAGGTTAAATTTACCTTCAGAGCTGCCCCAACCATGCTTTCATCTTTTCCTGCAGGACTCTTTCTCAAGATGGAAATACACACTTGCCACGAGGAGAGGCTGTCGGACAGTTCAGCTCCAAAAGATGTTTTTGTCAAGGAGGCTCAGGGTTAATTGTGAAAATGAAACCAAATGACTATTCCTGAAGCCAAGCAGAATACCTGAATGTGAAAGGATATTTCCCAAAAGTTTAAATAGCTCAAAAAAACAGCTGTTTCCTCCAGGATTTGGCTTTATGAGGAAAACAGTCTAACCCCAAAATTAGACAGTTGTGAGCTGAAGCGTGACATCTAAACTGGGCACTGTTGCCAGAACGCACCTCAAGGTTATAGAGGTTTTTTTCTCAGGGCAGAAATCCATGTTTTCTGGGACATTCTGTTGGCTGTTTTAAGATCTATGAAGCCTTCTGTGCTGTGTTTTGGCTGGGATAATCAATTTCCTTCTCTATGTTTTGGATTTGTGCTGAAAACAGTGTTGATAATACAGAGATGTTTTTGTTATTGCTGAGCAGCGCTTACACACAGTCAAGGCCTTCTCTGCTTCTCACACCAGCCCGCTGCTGGGAGGGAGCAAGCAAATGGTTCTGCCAGCTGAGCTTAAACCACAACAGTCCTTTTTGGCACTTTTTGGCTGGGGTAGAGTTCATTTTCTTCATACCACCTACTACTGGGCACCCAACATGGGGCTCAAACAGTTCTAGATAACAACAGATTTGACTGGAATGTGCTAGGTCGAATTTGTACCCATTATTGCTGTTCAGCTATTAATCAGCAGGCTCCTGTGCTTGCCATGGGGCTTGCTTGTCTTGCTATAAATTAGAGTCTAGGGCTTGTTAGTGCCTGGTTTTTGCTTCACTGCTCACTGCAGCACTGCCCTGCTCATCAGCTTGGTCTATCATGCCTGGAACATTCTGGCAACAGCAATGGAGGTACACCTGGGCTGGCAGATGCACGGGGCACCACTGCTGTTTCCGTGCTGCTCTACTGGACAGGCTGGAACTCCACTGTGAATTCAAGTCAAAGGGACTGTGACCTATGGATGAGTCCATGCAGGAGCAGGACACCTCAAAGCATCTGTGGCTGTGGATAAGCCCATGTCAGAGCAGGTACAACTCAAAGTGTCTGAGGCTGTGGTTATGTCTGTGCTGTGCAGGTACACCTCTGAAGGGATTGTGGCCCAAGGATAAGTCCATGGTGGAGACGTAATACCTTGAAGTATCTGTGGCTGTGCATGAGGTCAGCATGCAGCCATAGATACACCCACAACAAAGCAGGTAGAGCCTTACAAGAAACAGTGCAAGTGCAGCATTGACCCGACCTGAGCTGGCGCTGGTGCCCAGTAACTACACACAGCACCACTTCTGTCTACATTCAGCAACACCACTGAGACCACTACCTGTACTAGCAGTGGTTGACCAGCTAAATTCAGCTTGACTATACACCAAAATCTGATAGTCATGTGCTATTCTGGTAGCTAGAAGAGCAGTGGCAGTTCGCTTCTGTACTAGATTCTTTCCTAAACCACAATGAGCACTGCAGGTACTGAAAGTCATGCACATTCCACTTACTAGACTCCCATGAAACCTCTTCAATCTTCACAGGTGAAGGAACCATGTTCACACATCTGTCATATGTCCTTTCAAATACCATGAGGGGAACACCACGCAGGTTGATATTGCTTAGTTTGTGCTCTTCAGGAAGATCAAAACTCTCAAAGTCTGTTTGTGAAAGACACACTGTAGTTTAGTAACAGGGCCCAGGCTTGGAACCCACAAATTCTCCTAGATTTAATGAAGTGGGAGCAGGTCCAAAACAACATAATCCAACAATCCCCCCCTCCCTGGAGTATTTATTCACAGTTACACCTTAGTTGTCCATAAAATCCCAAACACTGCACAATATAACTGCTAATGTAAAGCTAATGTAAAGCTTTTTGCAATTTCTTCCCAAGAAGCACAGAATACGTTTCATCAACACAAAGTAGTCTTTGGTAGAATAGTTTTGCATGCTCACTTCTAGATGAACTGGATGATTTAAGGACACACTTTGGAGGATTGATCAAATATCTGCAGTGGGCTGTGCAAAGAACAGTTTTACAAGTTGAAGATGAAACTATTATATCCCCTAGAGCAGTAGGAGTCTCTTCAGTTACAAACTACCATTCTCAGCATACAATCCTAAAGTTAGTCTACTTTTCAGTAACAGCCTAGGTATTCGTTTTAGTACTTGTCTACTAGTTGCTATTTAATGAATTAAGAGACTATAGCATGGTTATTTGGAAGTAGTTTCCTGCCATCACACTAAAGGACTCCGACTACTACATCTGTGGAACACAGCTACTGCTGTTAGAAACACTTAAGTGAGAGTGAGATGGTGTTTCAGAAGTAGCAAGCACTCTGATGTTTAAGAAGGGACTCCAGAGAAAAGCAATGCTAACTTATGTGCCACAATAGCTCAGAAAAAGGTTTTAAAAATAGCAACACTCATGAAAGCCTGATCGTTAATTTTAATAATTACACCAATAGTTCTTACCACAAGGATCAAAAGGAAACATATTTTCTATTTCTGGCCACTCTTCTTCAGCCACCGCAGCACAGCTTTCTAAAGCAGCAGTCTTCTCAGTGATCTTAAAAAGAGGAAGTCACATTATCTGAGCTACTGTAGTTTGTTTGTAATGGCTTTCCTGGGCTATACTGGTCTACAGGCCAGAACGCCTGCTACAGTCAAGTTATGCCTAAATACCTTCAACACAAATAACCTGGAGATGGACAAATGCTTCATTTATGCAGTACAGTACTATATACAGCAGCAATAAATCACTGCACTGGAATATTTACTCATAATATTAAGTTCCTGATACTTGACATGTGAACAAAACATTAACTCAGCATTTTCTCTAAAGCCACTTCTTTGTCATTAGGTACCCCCTATGCTCTTGTATTCCTTGTGGGTTTGGCTAGGATAGTGTTATTTTTCTTCTAGTAGCTCATATGATGCCATGTTTTGGATTCACAGTGAAAACAGTGATAGAGATGTTTTGGTTATGGCTGAGCAGTGCTCACACAGCTTTTTCAAGGCTTTTTCTGCTTCTCATCCCACACATTCATAGGTTTAAGGGTACACAAGAAGTTGTGAGGGAGAACAGCTGACCCAATACACCGAAGAATATTCTATATGATAGGACATAATGCTAAACAATGAAAACTGATGGGGAAGATTCTCCTCTGTCCCTCATAAGTGTGTTGTGCTCACCTTGTTTGCATTGCAAGGCTGACTTTTCTGTCTTATCTTTTCTGACTTGCTCGTGACTTCTTGAGTTCTATTCACATTTCCAAGAGCCTTTCTGACAGAGTGAGATGTGGCAGGAGATGTACCAATTGTTTTTTTGGGAAGTGGAGTCTTAACTTGTGTTCTTTCAGATAAGACTTTTGCTGGTGTGGGTGGAAGACAAAAATAAACAAGTTTTAGCACTATATCAGCCCTAAAGCTTGCTTCAGTAAGTGCATGTGCTGGAAAAGCAGCTGTCAAAAAATCATTGCCCACCACTTAAAACTCAGGAGCACAAGCCCCATCTATGGCTAAAAACAGTTATCTCCATTTTTATGGTAATTGATGAGCTTGGTAGAATTGGTTAGAGAAGTAGATATAAAGATAGAAAACTGTTACTGACCAAAACAGTGATTAACAAGACATGGATTTATGCACTTCATTTCATCCCCTACTGTCTTAAAGCAGCATGTACACACATGATCCTGAAGGGAGTCTTAGTCGATTCTTAGTAGCACCAACTTCACCATTCTCCTGATCAATAAAGATCAGAGTTGTCATCTTCAGGTTGATGAGACCACTCTGGGAAGCCCATGCAGGGAAAAAAAAAGAAAAAAGAGGAAATCATTCTTGTCGGTTTTTTCCCCACCAAAGCACACTTTTTAAACAGACCACACTAAAGACAACATAGCTGCCATGTGCTGGTCCTTAGACAAGGAGGAACAGACCTATACTTCACACCACTTCATAGCAGTTTAGCTACAGACCCTTACATTTGAAGGCATTATTAGTGCACATGGTAGTCTCATAGTCCTAAAAACGCTTGTATGAGTTCAAGACAGTAGTAAAGTCTCACTAGCAATCCTGCCTAGAAAGATCTAATACCTTTGGCTTGCTTTGTCACTTCTTTGTAGTTTCCCCAGTACAATAAGAGTACCTCTCCTAGCCAGGCAATCCAGTCTTTCGCTCAGAACATGCAGCATTCAAACAGGTAAGCACAATTACAGTCACTTTACTAGCAGAGACATGTTTTCGCCAGAAAAAAGAAACCATTAGAGGACGCCCTATACAAATAGTTTATTTCGTTACTGGTTTTCAGCCCCAACCGAGACAACAGATCAGAGCATTCCCTCACACCGTTAACTACGGCCAGGCAGCTCCCGCCTGGACCTTGTCACTGCCATTGCACAGGTGTGCAACGAGCCCTCATGCGAGAGGGGCCTGCAGGGAAAGCTGCTTTTAGCTGGTGCAGCTTCAAGTCAGGAGCTCAAGCACAACGTCAAAGCAAGACTGACAGCCGCAGGCCTCAGCACTTCCCTCAGGTTAAGCCACCTCCTGGTCACAGGAACCCTCTGTCCTCCCGCACTCCGGGGAGACGTCGGTTGTAAGCAGCGACACCAACCACCCTCCGCTCCCCGCCGCGCTCACCTGAAGCGCCACCGGCAGGTCCCAGCGCAGCAGCACCTACACAGGAGAGGGTCAGACCTACTGCTGGTTACGCGAAGGCCGAGCCCAGTCACCAGCACCCCCAAAGCAGCAAAGCGGCAGCGCCCCACCCTGTCGAACCGCCACCTTTTAAACCGCCTGCGCATCGCCCATTGGCTGCTTCGA
>NW_009935573.1:0-207 GCF_000696875.1 Nestor notabilis | reverse complement strand
TCTGACCGCCCCCCAGCCGATTGGCTCAGCAGCGCCGCTTCTTACGCGCCTGCCTTTCCGTGGCTCCGCCCCCGGAGCGCAGGGGGTGGTGCCTGTTGCTATGGTGACTGCGTGACACCGCCCCTGGCAGCGCCGTCGCTCACTGTGACGTAGAGCGGTGCGTTCCTGGCGGCGGTGCGGCCTGGCAGGTAAACAAGGGTGCGGGGC
>NW_009935572.1:2360-3050 GCF_000696875.1 Nestor notabilis | reverse complement strand
CCGGGCTCTCCTGGATCCCCGCAGCCCAGCCCGGGTCTGGAGCGCTCTGCTCGGCTCGGCTCAGCTCCGCGCTTCGCGGCCCAGGCTCCTGTCCCTCCCGCCAAGCATTGCGCTGTTGTGAAGAGCTCGCAGCACGCCTAGACATACTGACTGGGATTTAGGACGTCTAGAAAGGAATGAAATTAGGGATTTAACCCTCTCCTTTAATTCACGCAGCCCCCCTCCAGACACGACATGCCTGGGCCACCTCTCCTCCCCGCTGTGGGCACGGATCCCTATGGCTGAAAAGAGAAGGGGGAAACGGATCCCGCCTGGAAAAAAAAAGTTAAGGGGAGGCTGAAACTTTCCTCACCGCTATCCCCCCTCCCGCGAAAGTTCATCCTGGATCAGCCCGTAAATCACCGTCTTACCCCGAGGTCTCCCGCATCTGAGACCTTCCTCGCATTTTCTTCTTGGCTCGGCTTTTAAAAGATGAGTATTAGTTTGGAAATCCGGAGCTAGTGCCTTTGAGGCCAGCCATGTAATTTGACTGCGAATGTAGCGCACCCCTCCCTCCGAGCGAGGCTGTCTCGAAGTGCGCTTGGAGCAGATCGGGGATTGCTGGGAAGGGAGCCCATGCCAGATTTTCTCCTTGTAGACGCCAAGAGGACAGCGAGAGCAGCCTGTCAAGACACTGGGTAGGAAAAGTTC
>NW_009935572.1:0-2348 GCF_000696875.1 Nestor notabilis | reverse complement strand
AGAGGTCCCGGGGGCAGCCCGGTCTGGAGCGCAGCGGCCCCGGCAGCGCTGGCACGGACTCCGATGGGCTGCCCACGGAAAACGGCCACGGCGGCAAGTGGGAGAGGGATAGAGAAATTTAAAGTGAAGCGGAAAATCCTGGGAAATCCCATCCCGAGCTCGCTTGGTTTTATTCTGACTGTCCCTGGCCTGTTTTCTCCTTGACAAAACCCAGAGAGAGCTGGTGCTCCCCAGGCTCTGCTTGCGGTTTCTCTGTCTGTCTGTGTCCACGCACGCACACACACATATATATATATGCACACACACAGATACATATATGCACGTAGCACAGAGAGCGAGCAGGGTTCGGTGCGGCGACTTCCAGGTTGCTGCGGCCGAACTCACCCGCTTTGCCGGGCGAAACTGGGCTTGGGCAAGGGAGAGCTCCCCGCTGCAGCCGCAGCCTTCAAGGCTGAGCTCCGGAGCAACCCTTTCGAGAAGGGGTTTTAGGCTACAGGATATTTCCCGGGCAGTGAAGAGGGGTCAAGGGAAATTTATCGAGAGGTTTTGGGAGGTTTTTTGGAGGGTTATTCCTGCTTTTGCATGTGTGATGGGTTTTTTTCACACGGATATAATTCTTTCCCTCCCCAACTGCTAAATTACTCAATGCAGTTTTCAAAGGAGACCTGTGATTATGTCAGGATGTCTGGAGAGAGATTGTGGGGGGGGGAGGATGGACTTGAAGTTTTTCCAATTCAGAGTCATTCTGCAGTCCCGGAGCAGTGTAAATACGCAGATGCAGAACACGGCTCTTTCTAGGAGAAGTTTATCCTTTTTTTTTTTCTTTTCTTTTTGTCCCTTCTTTTCAGTGCTCAGGAACTAAGACCCCGTTCGAAATCAGCACATCAAATACAGGTCGCATTTAGGGCACTCTCTCATCCTGGCTCAAGGCAATAACCCCTAATCTGTGCAATAAGAGAGTTACCGCCGGCTGAGGGGGGGAAAGTTACACGAAAAGGGGCGAAGGGATTTAAAAAGCCAAAATACTGTCGGTTCACAAGGGAATCCACCGCCCCCCTCCGCAGCAAGTCTAGCGCAGGGGGCCGGAGCCCGAGTTTTTGAGGGCAGCGGAGCTTTTCCCAGACCTGGAGAAGGGCACCTCGTTGCAGAATGTGTCGGAAGACTTGAGTTACGCCGTCCAAACATCCCTCTCACTTTGTCCCTGCAATCGTACGCACGTGTGTGGATGGGTGTCCATCCGGACAGCCGCCCAGCGCCTGGAGAACACATTTCCATTTCACACCGAGACACAACTTCTCCCTTGCACGAAGTGCTCGCAGTGCGGGGGGCACAAAGGAAAACACGTCCCTAGACCAAGGCACGCAGACCCCGGCATCCCTGCGTGCCCAGCACTGTTCTGCCACTTATATTTACCCCGTCGATTTGATATTGTGTTAAAAACACCGATTAGCTGCAAACAGGAGCTTTTCGGAGCAAGGGAAGGAGAGGGGAGCTCACCTCGCCCGTTACTGCAAAGAAGTGAGGACCATTTAGACACCGATTTATTTGTCATACTTTAGTGCAGCGGAGTAACGGATTCTTTGTGCATAAAGTGGGAAGAAAATAGAAAAACAATGTCCAGGAACGAAGGAAAGAAAAGCTAGATTGGTTTTAAGACTCCCCTCGTCCCTTGGTTAGACAGAAACATTAATTTACATTAGCAATTCCGCATCTTAAGATAAATTACACAGCGTCGTAATAGATTTAAAGTACGCCAGATTTTTTATCATTAATTGTAAATGTGCAAAATACCTGCTGGTACTTCACTTTAGAAGAATGTAATTGGCAAAAATGGGAGGCTGATGAATAGATAATAGATCCTTAACTACCAATAAACAGTAAGCACCAGCCAAGAGTATTAGGATGTGATCATAATTATTCTGCGGCCCCAGCCAATGGGAGGAGGAGAACTCAGCCCTAAAATCATCCCCGGGCTCAAAGGTAAACGCGAAAATACGGACAAGGCTGGAACCGGAGACTTGCTCCCCTGTCCCGTCTGCGAGAGCCCGGAGTGTCCCAGCTTTGCATAATGCAACCGCCCTCCGCTTTGTTTTCCGCACCGCGCGGTGCGGGGAGTGCGGAGGACAGAACGGGGGAGTAAATAAGTCCCGAGGACGAGGAGGGGGAGCCGTTCTCTTGCCGGGACGGAACCTTTCCCAAGCGGGGCATCTGTCTCTCCCGGACGCCCCGGGGCTGACCAAGGTAACCTCGCCGGGCTGAGAGTCCCCGTGAGGTGGCAGGGACAGGGGTGTCACGCTGACGGAGCAGCCCCAAATCCCCACCCCAGCCCCCCGAGAGGAGATGTAGCA
>NW_009935571.1:52356-54563 GCF_000696875.1 Nestor notabilis | reverse complement strand
AGCAAAGATCTCCGCAGCGTCAACGGCGCTTTTGTCGGATTATCTTCCCCGCAGAAAAGTGGTGACTCTCGCCAAATCGAAGAAGTTTCGGGATCACCACGGGAAGGTTCTGCTGGAGGGTCACAGGCTGATCAAGGATGCCCTGGAAGCAGGAGCTGTGCCTCAGACCTTCTTCTTCAGCACCATGGAGCACCTGAAGGAGCTGCCCCAGGCCAAGCTGAAGCAAGCCAGCTTAGTTAAGGTGAAATTTGAAGACATTAAGAGCTGGTCCGACCTCATAACTCCTCGGGGGCTTATAGGTAAGTTGCTTTGGAAACAGTCACAGCACTGCTCAAAGGGAAACTTAATTTAAGTGGATAACGACTCTCCCTTCCTCTCCCTGAACTTCCCCTGAACGTTCTGACAGTCTGTCCAAACGGATATGATTTGAGAGAATTCCCTTTTATTAGCCCTGCTTTGGTAACTGTGAAAGTGGTTCCTAGAGTGCACTGAAGGTGTTACCACTCATTTTAATGGCATGTTGCTTCAGCTCTGCTGGGAAATAGTTCTCCTTCCAAAGTGTCAAACCTCCCAGCTTCTTTTAAGCCATGCTTTTCCTCATGTTTCCTCCAGCACATCCTTAGTGGTATTTAGCGCAACTAAACCAGAGACAGCCCTCTCCTTGGGGTGCGTTAGTCAGAAGCCTGTCAGCGCTTTGTCTCCTCAGGGATCTTTTCCAAGCCTGACCATGCCAAGATGTCCTATCCTGCTGCTCAGCTGACCAGCTCCTTGCCACTGCTCCTCATCTGTGATAATATCCGAGATCCAGGAAACCTGGGGACTATTCTGAGATCTGCAGCAGGAGCAGGCTGTGAGAAAGTGCTGCTCACCAAAGGTAAGAGCCTTTCCCTGGGCGGGGAGGGGGGAAAGTGCAGTTTGAGTAATTTTAGGCATAAGGCAGAGAATTAGAGATGCTTGAAGATATTGCTCCCAAGAAGTTGTAAGCAGTGCCTGGCACACACAGGATTTGCTGTAGGAAGCTGAATCTGATCTTTGTGGGATTCACTGTCACCATTTTCCCTGCTTCCATCTCAGGTTGTGTGGATCCCTGGGAGCCAAAGGTGCTCCGGGCAGGCATGGGGGCTCACTTCCGACTGCCCATCATTGCCAACCTGGACTGGGAATCTGTTCCTAGCAACCTTCCTGCTGGTGTCCAGGTATGCGTGGCTGACAACAAAGACCCAACAGGAGCTGATGGGGCTGGCTCTGCTGACAGCCCAGAGGCCTCTGTGGAATCCAAACCCAGAGCTGCTCCTGAGCATGAGGATGAAGAGGGAGAGGCGGGTGTCTGCATCCCAGAGCTGCCTGCACAGTATTACTACGAGAGCTGGACACAGACTCCGGTGGCAGTGGTGATCGGTGGAGAGACCCACGGCCTGAGTCCCGACGCGCTTCACCTCGCAGCCAGCACGGGTGGGAAGAGACTGGTCATTCCTGTGGTGCCAGGCGTGGACAGCCTGAACTCTGCTATCGCTGCTGCTATTGTGCTGTTTTTTTTTCAGCTGCTGCAGAGGCACAAGCAGGAAGATGAAAGGCAGAAGTTCCCTGTAGTGGGCTGAACTGAGGTTTGGGTGCTGATGAAGCTTCTCTTCCCTTTGGTGCACTGCAGAGTTAATAAAGGAGCAGCTCGGGCTGTCTGTTTTGCAGTAAACGAGTGTTGAACAGCAATGGCAGTGTTGGAGCTCTGCCTGGCTGAGTGTCAGACTCCTGGGCAAGCCTATGGGCGCTGCGGCCGCACGGGGATGCTAGTGAGAAAGGAAAGGCCGAGGGAGACTGCCGCAGCCAGCTCCCGACTTCTTCCATCCAGCAGATCTGGGGAGGCCTCAGGTCGCTCATTGCGGGGTCAGGGCACATCTGCCGCAGTGGCATTTGTGCTGGCCCGGTGAGGCTGCTGCTGACAGCCCGTGTCATTCCTGTGTTGTGCAGCCTGGCTGATGTTTTTGGGGTCAGAAAGGCCAAATAACAGCCACCTGAATGGCTCCTGCCTGTGCTTACCCAAACTAAAGCTCTAACGAGTGATGAGAGCAGTACACTAGCCCGGCCAAGGGTGCCTGCTTGCACGCCCAGCTGGCTGCAGGGTGGGGTGTCTGAGCTCTGGGAGCTGGGCCTCAGCATGGATGAATTAGGAATGAGGGAGGGGAAAGGAGGAGAAGGAGCTGCCGGACATG
>NW_009935571.1:51929-52324 GCF_000696875.1 Nestor notabilis | reverse complement strand
GGGCACTGGTTGCAAGGAAAGGAGACCCCAAGGCCTGCCTATGCCTCTCCAAGGGCAACAACTCTGCTTACAGCAACCCACCTCCGTGGATCTGAGACATGCTGCACAGCCCTGGTCAAGCTGAAGGCTCCCAGGCTGCACCATGCTCTCTCCATTGCTGGCAGCTCCACGTATTGATGCACAGCTCCTGTGCGAGCGCTGGCTTCCGTTTGGCATGCTGTGCAGTTAAACAGGCCAGTTGCTCAACCAACTACTTAGCACCAGCCCCTCAAAAATCTCCAGTAAAGGGAATACGAGTTAATTTAGGGGTTACTTAGGGTAGGTTGTTTGCAGGCCAATGCCCATGGACATGCAGCAAGCTGCAGCTTCCCAATGCAGCCCAGCCAGCTCCTGCC
>NW_009935571.1:46346-51898 GCF_000696875.1 Nestor notabilis | reverse complement strand
ACGCAGCCGCCTCCAGTTGCTCCTGCCCTCCTGAGCTCAGGGACCAGGGAGCTGGGCAGCACTGCTGCTCCCCCAACAAGCTCACCAGTCAGTCACTTGCCGCCGAACACGGGAACCTCTGCAATGTGCAAAACACACGGAGGGTTTATACAGCTCCTGCCTCGCTGAGCTGGCAGCTATCCTCAGCTCCTGCCTAGGCAGGTTGCTGTAGCAGTGATAAAAGGGGAGAGGCTGTGATCCTGCCCCTGCTGACTGACAGTGACTTGCAGAACACCCACTGTTCACCACACACCTCTGGGATGCTGCAGGAACCATCACAGCCACGGCTGCGTCCCTCTCCCTGACAGCAGGACGCGACAATCGGCACCTCTGCGGAAAAGGTTATTATAACAGTTTTATTACAAAGTTCCAATCACCATGTACAGTTTTTACAATGTCACTTTGGGGGGCTTGGCTGTGCTGCTTGGGTTAGGGAGGGTTTTTTTGTTGTTGAGGTTTGGGGGGTTTTTTTTTGGTTATTTTTTAAAGAACAGCACCATTAACATTGAGTTTGGGACACACCTACAAAAAACAGCTCAATCAACTAACATAGAGGGGAGAAGACAATTCATACAAGAGAAAGGGGCAACAAGGGGATGGGGAGAGCACAAGGGAGAGACTAGAGAGGGGAGGGCAGCTCAGTGGTGGTCCTCCTCCTGGCTCAGGGAGAGGGAGGGATGGAGTATCACCCATTGCAGGCGGGTGGACCCTGACACGCACAGCCAGTGCCACCTAAGGCTGTTGGTGCTTGGGGTGGGAGGTGGGAAACCCACCAGGAAAGGTCTCACCCCCAGGAGGAAGAGCTCAGCTGCGCCGTGGTCTTTCAGAGGTTGTCAGCAGTTAAGACTTTGTCTTCGCCTCATCAGGGCACTTGCATGGGAAAGGACGGGCCAGGGGCAAAGGGGATGGTTTCCTTATTGCTTCCTTGAAGTCACTTGGTCAGCAAGGGTGGTAGGAAAGGAAAGAAGGCGGAGAAGGAGAAGAAAAGAGCCCCAAGAACCCCATCCACTGCCTGATGCATACGTTGGGAAGAACACCATGCAAAAAGATTTGCCTGCTAGCTAGTGCCATGTATAAAACAACAATAACAGTTCTGGCCTGGTTATTAGAGAATATATCACCATGAAGCACAAGCGAAGTCTCCAAACGCCAACAACTCCCTGCTGAAAGTGCATCTCAAGGAGTTTGCTTAGGAGAAGGATTCACTGCGTAAAACAAGGCACCACAAGAAGGTTGGATACTGGGTCGGGCGTGAGGACACGCTGGAGAATCCACAAGCGGCGGAAGAGAGACCTAGTTTTAAATAATGTCTGTTGGCGCAGAAGCCCCCTTAGATGGGCTCAGGTTTTAGCTTGTCTGCTAGAAAGTCGCTGACAAAGGCTTCCACGATTTCGGGTGTGATCTCCTCCACATCCATCACATACTTGGCTCGGGCTGACATGTCCAGGATGGTGAGCAGGGGCGCAGCTTCGGGCAGGTTGGTGTAATCCCGCAGGGAGTCGGTCATGTCATCCTGGAGGCCAGAACCAGAGGGAGAGAGAAGTCATCAGCAGAGCCAGAACACCAGAAGCAGTTTACTGCTTCCACACCATGGTCCAGCCCACAGGTATCTTCCCAAGGGACTGGACCTCACACCAGCACAGCAGTGCAGCAGGCAGCAGCCGCCTTACTGCCTGCTCTGCCTGTGGTTTGCATCAAAACCAAACTGGGCTGATTTATCCCAGGCTGGGATGAGACCAGGCACTCCTCCAACCCTTCCTGTGCAGAGCACAGCTCCCAGCACCCCCAGACTGACCCATTCCCCCAGGCTACTCTAGAGCTTATGGAGCAGGAACGATTTCAACAGCCGCAGCTCAGGAGCTGGGGACAAGTGCTGAATGTGGGGACTAGCCAGTCCCTGCCAGCACAGCCACAGCCCTGCTGCTCTCAATTGGCAGATGTCAAAGGGATCTGGGTGCATGGAGCAAACCAGAACATGGGAATGGGACAGGCCCGTGCTTTGAGCTAACGCCGAGACCCCACCAGCAAGTTCAAGCATCTGAGGGCACACATTAAAGCCACAGGGCTCCCTAGCAGCAGGCTGAGCTCCCCTTCGCCAGGCACAGCACCGCTAGGTGAAGGGAAGAATTTATCTCTGCCAAGGCTGTGCAAAGCAAGAGCTGGCACGGGGGCAATTCATCTCCTGTTCCCAGCCAAGCCCATGATGCATAGCATCCGAAACAGAGCATTCCTCTGAGCCCCTTTCCAAGGGCAATAATGGGAATGAATCAATCCGGTGAGTGGCTGGGGGCTCTGCGGCATGTGGCGGCCGCCAGGATAACTCCTGTCGCGCCTCCCCTTCCATTGCAGAGGTTTCTGGTGCAGTCGGACCACGTGGCAGGGAAGGGCGAGCAGGGCTGGGACCACCGCCTTGGGGCTGGGGTACTCGGCCAACCCCCACCCTTCCCACCTCCCAGCCCAGGTGTCGGGGTGCCTTTTCCTTTATCTAATCACTGCCAAGGGACCAAAACCCATTTTTAATCAATGCAAAACCAGACAGCGCTAGGAGAGGAATGGGAGGCGCCTACTCCATCCATGGCCAGGCTGCTTTTGTGCATGGGGGCCGGCAGAGACCTGGGGCCAGTGCTCCCAGCTATTGAGGTGACGGATGAATGGGACGTGCCGGACGCTCCCCATTCTTCGGCCTGGCTGCCGCAGGGACGTCGGGAGCTGGATGAATAGCAGCAATGTTTCAGCTACAGCCAGTGAGCAGGAGGAAAATGCTTTGCAGGCTCTGGGGGAGGGGGAGCAGGTCCTAGACCCTCCCAAAATAGCCTTTCCAACAAGGGGCTTATTCAGGGCTGTGGGGCTGAGCTGGGATGCTCGGAGACCCGTTACAGTGGTGGGAGTGGGAACGCCTGCTCAGAGGGGGCTGATGAGGCTACGGGAGGCGGTAGCAGGGGCTTCCTGGCAGGGGGGGACAGGGTGCAGTGGTGGGGACCCTTTTGTGCGCAGGGCGGCTCCTTTTTTTTTGGGTGGCCCCGCTTGCGGCACACTGCAGCTGTGACGTGAGCATGGAGGGATGGATGGAGCAGGCGCACGGCTCTGCAGTGGTTGCCACCTGCCCAGGACCTGAGCAGTGCCTTGGGAGGGGAACTGCGGGCCTGGGGAGGGGCTGGGAGCTTTTCTGACCCTGCACCAAACCCTCCTCATTTGCAAGACCAGAAGAAGTGCCTGTGCAGGGGAAAGGGAGGCCAGAAGCCCCATTTTCCTATTTTCTCCCGCAGATCCCTGCTTCCAAGCACTGCAGCCTGCATATGCCCCAATAACCATCCCAGCCACCAACAGTGTGGCCAGCTCAGCGAACAGTCCAGAGCTGAGATGCTTTGCTGCGACAAGCGCAGCCCCATGCTGCCCTCGTGCTCCCTGCACGGCTCCTGCCCGCTCCCAGGGGTGGTTTTGTCCAGCATCATCTGCACAGCACAGAAACAGGCCCAGCCCATGGAACTGGGGCTGCCTCCCACAAGTACCCCTATGGAAGAGGCTGGAACACCGGTCCCTGCCATCTTCCCAGGGTGGGAATGCAGGCACCAGCACCTGAGCAAGGAGGGCAGAGCAGGCTGGGCCAGGCTGAAACCCGAACACCAGCTGCTCTCCCCCTCCTCAGCTCACTTCCCTGCCCACACAGCCTCAGGGTTCAAGGGGCAGTGCAGCTCCCTCTCAGCCTCCCTCGGCCCACTCTGCCCATCCACAGCAGTTCCCTTGCCTGCCATCAGGATTCTCCACCTGTAAGTGAACGCTGGGCTGGGACCCCTTTGCCAGAAGTAATATGTAGCAACAAGAGCAGGCAACTGAGCCAGGACTCAGGTCTCGTTTTGCCCCATGGTCTTGGACTAGCTGCAGTAGCTCCATGCCTTGGTTTACCCACCTGATCAATGGCAACAGCGGTACCCAACCCAGCTCAGTCCTTGTATGAAGACACAGCAGTTTACAGCCTTGTGCTCTCCTCTCGCTTACCTCACCCGCCACGAAGAAGAGCAACGGTGCCTCCTCCTCTTTGGCTTTGTACTTGGCAATGATTTTCTCAGCTATGGGCTGAATCAGTTGTTTTGCTGCATCCGACTCTCCATCATCCTCTGAATCTGCAGGACACAGAGGTGAGGAGACAAAACCAAAGAGGCAAGGCCAAAAGAAGGTTAGGATCAAACGGATGCAAACAGGCTGGGTGCTGGCAGCTCTATCCCACAGCACCACCACTCAGGAAGCTGGAGCCCGGATGCACAGCACGAACTTCAAAGCCGCACAGCTCTGTAGCAATTAGGGAGCAGCTGAAATGTGCTTTTCATGTGAGACAGGGAGACATGTAACAGGGAGAAGAGCAGCTCCTGCTCCCCAAATACTTCCCTGCTCACTCCCTGGTGCCGTTGCTGAAGCGCAGGGACAAACAGGCACAAAAAAAAGCTGCTTTGCAGTTTGAGAAGAGTCGGCATGTTTTGAAGACCAAACGAAGGCACTGATCTGAGGCTGCCTGCCACCCCTGCCCGCCACCCACCATCCCTCTGCCTTGGGACTGCTGCTCAGCAGCTTTTCTGCTCGAGTCTCCACGGCAGCAGCACTGCGAAGGCAGCTTTGATTTGACAGAGGTAGAGTAGAAAGAGATGGCAACATCAATCAAACGCCAGCCACCACTGAAGTTCAAATACTGAGCTGGAAAGAGGAGAGACTGCGTCCTTGAGCAGCATCGAGATGAAATGATTTCAATTTGGGGACAACTTTTAGCATTTAAAAAACAAGGAGGATGGCAGGAGAGCAGCCTCTGGTCTCCTCTTGCGTGCAGCTCTCATGGTCCTAGATGTAACCACCCAACACAACCAGTGCAGTTCCCAGCTGGGACAGGCAATGCCTGTGCTCAAAGCACCCTCTGGCCTTGCTCCACACATCTCTGTCCTCCTCTCTGGCTTCTCCAAGCAAAGTAGGAGATGCCAGGGACACTGCACACTAGATTTCAGGGTCTGTCCTGCGTGCATAACAGTGATAAATACGTAGAGTTATGGGATGTCTGCAGGGACTGATTTTTCTACGAACTGCTGCTGGCGGCACTCCAGGCAGCCCTGCAGACTCTGGCTAACCTAGCCCTAACCTCTCCAGGGAGGATGTACATCAGTCGGGATTTATTCACAACCAGCACTTGCTAAGCCTGCCTTCTCCTGCTCCAGTGCACCACCAGCTTCGTCTCTGCCCCAGCACACTGCCAGCAGGTTTCACCAAGGCCACACATCCCCTCAAGCACCGAGCAAAAGCTGTAGCCTCTCACAGGATAGTGCTCTTCCAACGAGCAGTTTGCAGCAAGGTGATAGAAAAACTTTGCTCAGAGCAAGATAAAAATAACTCTTTCCGGAGGCCTGCAGCGCCGGCCCCAATCAGTCACGCTTGGTGTGGCCAGCGGTCCTTCCCGCGTGAGGAGAGGATTTTTGGCTCTGTGCTAACAACATCCCTTGCTGGGTTGTGCTGAATATATAATCAGGGTCAAAAGG
>NW_009935571.1:35359-46315 GCF_000696875.1 Nestor notabilis | reverse complement strand
GAAAGAGCGAGAGCCATGTTATCAGCACTGCAGAGAAGGGCGTGCTGCTCACAGAGGCCATGTGAGGAAGCAGGACACGAGCCCTGCCCTTGGCCAGGCCCCCTGCAAAACACCAGCAGGCTCAGGGCAAGAGGGGCTTCTTCAGCAAACCCCTATCACAGCTCCGCAGAGCGCTCCAGGGACAGCCACACTCCCCCAACAGCCAAGGACGTCTTGGTTGGCTCCTCAGGATGCTGTGCACACCCCTCTGACATCCCCCAGGGCTCAGCCTGGAGCACAGCTCATCCCAGCCACGACCTGATTTAACCGTCTGTCGCTGGCAGGGAAGCAATGAGGAGCAAGCCAGCTGTGCTTGGGATGAGCTCTGGGCCTCTCTCCAACTGCAGGGGAGCTTCATGTGTGGGTCAGCAGTGGAAGAGGGACAGGAACTAAGGGGAAAAGCCTGCCCTGTCCTGCAGCCAGCACCCCACAGAGGGAATAACCAGGGACCAGCATAATATGAAAGAGGCTCCTCTGACTTTTACAGCCCCACTCAGCCAGGGATTCAAGGCCCGAGCTGTGGTTTCCAGCACAGAGCTGTAATCTCTCCCAGAGATGCTTCCTCTGGAACATCACATGTGCCTGAAGTCCCTGCTCCAGAAAGGCTTTTCCCATCTCCATCACCACCAGCTATGACAGTGTATTTCTTGTACTCTTGTACATCTACTCAGCATTCTTCTCCACAGCCATCATTAAAGCATCTTTGACGTGGTCACTCCTCTCCACTGCAAATCACTACTCCTCAGGTTGCTGGGTAGGAACTGCAGGAGACCCATGGGCACATGCAGGCTCTGGCAAAGCCCTGTGAGCTGCAGCAGCCCGTTTCTATGGTACAGGCAAGGCTCCAGGTCTGTCAGACCCCTTGAATCCCTTGAAGGGACTCTGTGGGGACCTCTCTCTCTTCAGGGCCTCTCTGGACATGTGAGCACACAGCAATGGTCTTGGTGATGAAAATGGGCTGATAGCCCTTCCTAAGGACACTGTCACCACCAGAGGCAGATTCTCAGCCCCACGGCCAGCTCTAGACAAGCTGGCAGATAGCCTAGCCCCCTTCCCGAGCACAGGCTCTGCTTTCAAAGCAGAATGCTCCATACCTACAAAGAGAACGAGGCAGGGGCCCTCATTCAGCTGCACAGCGTTGGTGTCCGTCAGCTCCAGCACAGGTTTGGGGTGCCAGGGGAACTCGCGGCACTCGATGTCATTCAGCACCTCCACCCGCCCCTGCCGCGTGATCACGTCCCCCTTGGAGTCCAGGACGATGAGCGTCGGGATGCCTGTGGAAGGAAGAAAAACAAGGGGGATCAGCCAAAGTGTGAGCTGGCCAGCGACAGGGTGTGGGGAGAAAGGCCTTTTCCTATCGCCTCCGGCTCTGGCAGGAGCCCAGCGAGCAATACTGCCTCTCTGCAGCTCAAGCAGAGCAGGAATCAGGGTCCGTGGATCCTGTTTCTGTCCTAGCAGAGCACTGTAATTCAGCAGCCAGAGCAGGAAGCTGAGAGACAGGCTCTGGCACTGCCTGCCCTTCCCAGCCCAAGTGCAGGCAGGGGTCACTGCCATGTGGTGCTGACAGATGCAAACCCACGATACCATGGCAGGGACCCTCTTCATCAGCTCCCTCTTGCAAAGTGCCAGACAGACGTGCTTCCTGCACACAAGGCAGAGCATCGCTGCCCTGCAGACACTACCACCCCAGTGCTGAGATGTGGCTGCTGCTGGAAAAGCTTGGTCCCCAGCTCACAGGAACACACACAAACCTTCTTGCAGGGTGTTCCGTAGGCAATGGCAGCCAGGAAGCAGGGTGTGTTCCTTCCCAGAAGGCAGGCCATGTATTTTAGCAGCCACAAACTCCTCCACGAACCCCCACATCTCTCCAGCGCTCAGACCTGATTGCCCAGCCGTTTCCAGAGCACAGGGATGCATCTCATACGTCATGAATCACGGTGACTTAGTGCTCAGGATCATGCCTGGGAATACCCAATACCCGCATCTCTGCAAGTGGAGATGGAGCAGGATCATACACGTTAATGCCAGCAGACTTTACCATGTGTCTCACTGCGGACATCTGAAGAGGTTCTGACCCTTGGGAAAAAGCAGCATTTTGGCCCAAGCTATGGAGCTGGAAAGACCCATCATAAAGGAGAAGCCGTTATAAGGGAGGAAACGAACTTAGCACGAGTCACTTATCACATGTGGCTGCGCTGGCAGTGGGGCAAGGGGGACACCAGCTGGTGCCTGTCCCATCTGAAAAGGCTTTCCAGCCACAAAAAAGCCAACAGGAGCAACTCATGTTAGTGACTTCATCTGGAAAGCACATCATTCCTCGCTCATCAAGGAGACAAAGAAACATTCCACAAGGAAGGAAGAGGGGAAATTTTGAGATCAGGCCCCAAGAGACAAAGTGACCAGTGTGAGTGCCAGGCACTGCTGTCTGCTGCTCATTTGCTCACTATCCAGCATCTCCTCCTCTACCCAGCAACATACCCCAAGCCACAACCAGCAAACTGAGGCAACTCAAACCCTCCTGCCCTCACCCAAAGATTCACTTTAAAGCTCTTTCATCAGAAACACCCTGCAGAGCCATTCTCTGCGCAGGGGGAACCCAGCGTGCTTGCTTCTGCCAGACTCCTGGCACTATGCTCGCATGTTTGTACAACAGTGGGTTACTCAGAAGCCCTCTGAATTCTAGGCATTTCTCTAGGAAATACATGGCCATCTGTCTGTCCCACGCCTGCCTTGCAGGTCCGGGCGAGCGGCCGCATTCCCTTCATTCCAGCTGCTCACATTCCTGCCACCACTGCGCGCTGGGGCTGTGAGCACCAGGCTGGTGCTGCAGCAGCGCAAGAACGTGCCCAGTGGCTGGGCTTGCAAATCCTAAGGGTATGCCAAGAAAACCATTTTTTATCACAAAAAGGCTTATTCATTCATTACCTGCTGGTATCAACATAGCTCTAGGGCAGGGATGGTTTAACTGACTAAAAGGAATTGGGAAATCTTACTCTGGCCCTATATCCTTCAAGGCACAAAGAGCTGCTGAAGCCAGGAGAAGCAGCCGGTGCTCAGCATCTCACAATTCAGATCTATATCCTTATTTAGATTTCCAACTCTGTCCCAAATACCTGCTTTTCCATCCTCTCCAGACCTGCATTATACACGAGGGACAGGCTAGGAACATAGGTTCATCTCAGTATCCTGCCTAACCTGAACAATGCAGCATACCAAGGCAGAGACTTGAAATAAGCTTTGCTGGTCTGGGAAAATGAAGGGCTTGATTTAGACACCGATTGTTGCAAGTGTGATCCCACAGCTATCAGGGACTTCATTTACTACTCAAAACATTCCAACTTTACCTGATTGTGTGTGCAGAAACATGCACGCCAAAGCACCCAGCCACTACAACCTCCAACTGCAAATACAAAACTGACTCAGAAAACAAAGACTCTTTAAGATAATTCATCCTGGGTTTAGCATGTTCAGGAAACGTAAGTAACACATCAGAAAACTTGGGGCTGGGTTTTCAGCCTTTTAGGAGGTGAGTGACATGTGCTAGGTCAATGTCTGCGCCTTTTACCCTGCATCAGAGGTTTATCACCAGCCACAAAGCTCTGGTTTCCTTTCTGAACCTGCCTGGCAAAGGCTGAGGCTGCCACAACCCATCTGCTCCCAGTCCCAAACATCACTGCTGTGCCTCCTTCCTGCACATCCCTGGCTGAGACTGAGGGGTTAGAGGACAGAGCATTAGCTGGCTCACAATGGCATCCCATAGGATCATCCTTGTCTTCTGAGGTGAACCTTGTTACTGCTCCCCTAGCAAACACGTGCTCTTTGCATGGGACACAGACTAGCCAGAGCAGGGAAACTGTCCTTAACTTTATTCACACCTGCTAACCCCAATATTTCCCCATCCGAGCCACTATTTGTTATTTTAGTGCCTCTGGGGGCTTTGGTAATTGCCATGAGTCATAACACCAGAATTTACTTCTCAAGAAGAATCACAGATCAGACACTCTTCAATGAATATTGTATTAGCTCAGACGAAAATTAGCATAGACGGGCTCAGTTTGATTTTATGCATTAGAAAATGGATTTGGTTCCCATGAGGCTAGCATTTTATGAAAACACAAGGGCCAAATGATTTGTTACTGAAACTGGCAATACATTTACATATTTATATATTAAAACCCATATCCGACATGGAAATCTCATCTGCATTCAGTCTGTCGGGTGAGTAATCAAAACCAATGCAAACACTCAGAATACACCAGCTGCAGGATGGGTGGTGGGTTTATTGCTCTTTTTTCACCTTTCCAGAAGAAAGCTCCAGAAACCTGGTAGGAGAATCCTCCTGTAATAGTGACCAGGCTGTGAGAGTGACTTGCAGGTGTCTGGGTTAAAGCATAGAGCAGGGGCGTGGGAACAAAAGGTTTTTGGAAGTTCCCCCAAGGGACTGCAAATTCCAAAGAGGTGTCACAGAGTCCATAAGGAATATTCATGAATGGCCTCCTAGGATCATAGAATGGTTTGGGTTGAAGGGCCCTTAAAAGCTCATCCATTTCCACCCCCCTGCCCCGGGCAGGACCCCTTCCACTAAAGCAGGTTGCTCCAAGCCCCTGTGTCCAACCTGGCCTTGAACACTGCCAGGGATGGGGCAGCCACAGCTTCTCTGGGCACCCTGTGCCAGCGCCTCAGCACCCTCACAGGAAAGAGCTTCTGCCTAAGAGCTCAGCTTAATCTCCCCTCTGGCAGGTTAAAGCCATTCCCCCTTGTCCTGTCCCTATAGGCCCTTGTCAAAAAAAAGTCTCTTTCCAGATTTCTTGTTCGCCCCAAGATACACAATAACAAGGGCTGATTCCTATCCAAATATAAGATTTATGACTGCTCCACATCCCATTGGAAGGAAAGCTAACATCAGGGTATTTCACCTAAGGCAGGACCATGCAGACCGGGAGCTGCCTGCACAACAGAGGATTATTTCTAAGCAGCCACGCCACAAGACATAGCTCTTTTTCGAGATAGTGCTGCGCCCAGAAGCAATTTAATATACGTGGGTACAGTACAGCCCACTGACTGCGCATGGGTTATGAATGGAGGCATTCAAGTAAGCCCAAATAAAGGCCAATAACTCAACTTACATTTCATACCGAGTTTCTGAATGCTGTGAGGGCCAACACAGGACTAAAACAACAAGAGACTTGACTCTCTTGCTGCTTTCCACCACTCAGCAACTTAAAGCAGTCAGGGAAGACAAGCTCTTCTGTTGTTTCAGCTGCCAGCCTTGCAAAAAATGGCAGAGAAATCATCCTACATGCAACACAGGATGGTAACCTGGCCACTGAATGGGCTACATGCTCTCTCTGGTGCACAGGTGCAGCTCCAAAGGGGTTCAACGACGCTTGGCAGCATCAGAGCCCTCCATCTGGGGAAAGGCAGATGGGATTATATGGATCTGATCTGACATTAGGTGGATGATGAGCTGAGCCCATGACATCCAGCCCTGTTCCAGAAACAGCTGGTGCAGCAGCCTGCTGCCAAAGCTTGACTGCAAACAGGCGAGTAACCCAAAGTCAGCACAGAAATCCTGATTCGCTGCCTGTGCAGGGGTCAATGACGACCTAGAGCCCCCAGAAGCAGCACATGGGTTCACGTCCAGCCCTCTCTCTTGTCTGGTGGTGCCCCAGCACACTCCTGCATCACTCTGCTCCACCTTGGACCACGATGGGGAAACAGAGCCCAGCCCAGCCTTGCAAGACCTGTGCAGTACCTGGGTAGGAAGGAAGGGAGGTGGTGGGATGGCAATGCCTCCTGTACAGGGGCAAATTAACCTGCCTCCCCTTTTCAACATGACTTAGTGGGATCACAGTTCAGCCTTGTGGAGAGATTCCCACTCTACAGGAAAACCATAGATAAGCAGAAGGGTTTGAACTGAAACATGCCCAAATCCCAGGGTCAGTGTCCCTGCGAGAGCAGCTGAAACACAGGGGCAATATGGGAGCTACACTGGCAGAGGAAGGGGTCAGGGCACAGGGGAACAGCAAATATTTACATTTTCAGGTCAGCAGAGACTGAAGAAAGACTTTTAAGGAGCCAATGGCTGGAGTCAGAGGGAAAGCTGTTGTCACTGTTTCCCTGGCTACAGCATGCCTGGTGCTCAAGTATCGATGTCTGGACACCTTATTTACACGAAGTCCCAGTGAAACTGGCAGCAGTCCTGCAGCGCTCAGCCGAAACCAGTTTGTGAGCAGGCCGGGAAAAGACGAATGAACTTGGAAAGCTCTTGCCTCATGGGAAAGTAATTAAGCAGCAAATGGATGGCTATTTAAAGCAGGCAAATGGTTATTCTTGGTTTAAGGTCAGGGAACAGAGATGAGCGAAAGCACCTGAGCTCATGCCAGAAAAGGTGTCTGGAGAGGACCCCAAGGAGAGATTATTTCTCCTGTCGCTCTCCCCAAGCTCTTGGCCACCTTTGGCAACACTCCTCCTTCCCTGCAGACCACATTAACACTCTGCCAGCATGCACCCACCTGACCAATATTGCACAGAAACAGAAGAGAAACAGGCACACTGCAGCAGGACCTTTTAACTATATGTACATACATAAGACCTCCTTGTGAGCTAGTCACCTTGCATGTTTCTGTGCTGCAGTATGTCTCCTGCAGGAACAAGGTGCCAGTCCCCAGGGGGGCTGCTGTGTGCTTTTATCATCATGACTCTTTGAAGCCACCCAGACAGACAAGAGTCTCTCTCCTGCCTCTACAAGCAGCCAGGGCTGCTGGAATCCTGGCACTGGCACGTACAGTAAAAGCAAGGCCATGGTTTACATCAAACATGCACTCTTCCGTAATTCATGTCACTAACATAAACCAGATGCCATCTTCCACAGCCTCTGCAGAGAACGATGGCCCGCCTTAACATTACACAAAAGAGCAAGAAAATGAAATTTAAACCTTCAAGAAAAAGCAAAATAAATAAATCAGTAATTAGGCACAAAGCATCTAAGCCAAAAACAGCTTCCAAGTTTCCAGGAAGAATTAGGTTGTTTATGGAAGTCCTGTTTCAACTAACAGCCTGCCTGGCAGGTGGTAGGAATGTGAGTTTGTGGAGAGCAGAAACATGAAGCGGCTCTGCCTGGGGCACTGCGCTTTGCTTTGCTGTGTTTTATTTTAGTTAAACAAGAGGAGACATTACAAATATTCAACAGAAGGAGTAGAAAGGAGAGCTGTGTATCAGTGCAGCCTTTCTTACCTTGTATGCCATAGAGTCGATTCAGGCGTGACCGTCTGGCCTCATCAGCATATGGCACAGCTACCCATGGCATCTCGCTGAAATACTGCTTGAAGGAGTCCTCTGACCTGTGCAAGGGAACAGGGCATGGGATCCAAGTGCCCCTCTGCCTGCCAGGCTTTCAGCTCTTCTCATTAGAAACCTGGCCTGCAAAGCCCTTTATCCCTTCCACCAAAGCCCACCGCTTAAAGGCTGCTGGCAGACACAACCTGCAGAGAGGCAGACCAAATTTGAAGCTGCCAGTCTCTCAAGAAGGGGTCCACAGTGCGTTTTTGCCTGATAAAACATTTCAAACTCTCCAAGGCATCTGAATGTCAACCTGTGGTGACAGCAGCAGCTCAAGCATCCTTCAGACCTCAGACCCACAAGCCACAAAGCAAAATACAGAGCTGCTCCACAGACAGAGCCTGCTCTCAGCCCACCCCTGCCCTTGCTAAACCCCTCTTTGCACTTCGCCACTGGGCAGAGGACTTGGGCAGCCTTTCTGATACCAGAGCCCAACCTGCGCTACACCAAGTCAAATTTCCTCCTCGAACTGAACCAGCAATGCTCACAGCTTCCCAGCCTGGGGGCAGCCAGCTCTGCCTGCACAGGGTGTTAGCACTTCCTTACCTGTCTGCACTAACGAAGAGTATCTCAAACTTCTGGCCTGCCTCCTTGATTTTCCGGTAGGACTCCACCAGGACCCTTGTGAGGCTTCGGCATGGTGGGCACTGCAAAACACAACACATGCATGAGGACACCATCTGCTCTACAGGGCCAGACCCACATCCAGCAGCTCCAATGACCTAGTGACCATGCAAAGACAGACATGACCTCATTTTTGCTGGAGTGCTGGGCCACAGTCCTGAATGTTGCTGAGGTTTATGGCCTGTACATTGTCAACAAAACCTCCTCCATTTTTAAAATCTGACCACTCTCCCTTCTAAAGGACCAGCTGAGGGTGACAGGCCACTGCAATGCTGCAGCTTCTTCCAGAATGACCAGAGCATCTTAACTGCTTCAACACCAACCAGCCCAATGTCTTTACTTTCCCACTGAGCTCTGCAGCAAGAGCTGCAGGGGGATCCCCAGAGCACCCCTGAGCTCACTCCAACTGCTCTGCAAAGCACCTGCTACTCACCCAGTGTGCAGAGAAATAGACCCCAACATAAGAGCCCTCCAGGGCATTGCTGTCTAGCGTCTGGCCATTGTACCTTAGCAGAGGCCCAGCAACAACTTCACTGAAGGGTTTTGGCCCCCAGGGGAACTCCAGACCTGGGGAGGGGTTGGGATGGGGATGGAAAGAAAACACAAAATAGTAACATGTACATGCAGCTTTTACAGTTTCAGGAAGTTCCACTGAAAGAAGAACATCCCACCTTCCGCAAAGATAAGGGGAATCCTATCTGAGGAATCCCACTGGGGTTTATCCCCACCGAAGGGGAATGAAGACCAACTCATCTGTCGGGCACCACCCCTCCTCTGCCTGGAGCCACCTCTTTCTCACAGGGAGGCTGCACCTGAGCCCAAGTCACAGCACCTTTGGCTTGATGAAGCCTGCACTGGTTTTGTGCCTGATGAGGCATCTTTTCCCTATCAACAGCATTTATTTTAACAACAGCAGGCCGGCAAGGTGGTACATGCTCAGGAATGCAGTCAGACTGTTTACTTTATACTGATACTAACCATATATTTTTTATATATATACATATACTTATTTATTTATGAAACCTTATATATGTGTAAAAGATAGTTTTTATATATATTTTTATGTATACATACACACACACATATATATAAGCTAAACTTACACTAACCCTCTGCACCCCAAAGCAAGCATGTGTGTGTACACACAAACAAATGCTTCAAATCATCTGCTGCCAGCTCCCAGAGCAATCAATCTATGCATTCAGCCAGACAAGAGGAAACATCACAGATGGCTCAGGCCACAACATGTACTTGCTGTACAATTTCTGCCACCTGAATTAAAGACTTGGTCACTGTGTTCAGTATCTACTGCATGAAGAAATGTTGAGCCAGCAACACATGTGCATGGACAGACTACAGCAGCTGAACAATGGGTCTGCAGGGTCCATGAGTAAGGGTACACATTTTGCTCATTTTGGTTTTTGCAAATTGTAAGAAGATGGATTTAACATTAATTCCCAGCACACTAGACCTCAGAAATGGAGAACAGTAGCATTTTTCTACTGCATTTGTAAATAATAGAGAATTTGTTATGCTAACAGAGTTTGGTGTCAGTCATAAAGTACCACTCAGTATTCTGGAAGGATTCTACTCCCAAGATATGGAATGTCTGGGCTCTCAGTCTGTCTATCCATGTCCCTCCATCAGGGAAATATCCATACTTAATGTTTCAGTTAGTCTAACTTTTTCTTCATTACCACTCCAGACAAAAATCCCGGAGGGGAAATCTTTGTTCTTTTCAACAAGCAAAACTGAAACACAAGATCTGGCAGGAATGATGCAGAAAATTTTATGCTGACAATAACACAGTGCCTCAATTAAGTTAAGTATGACAATAGTTGTTTGTCTCCCTTCCCTCCTCCTCTGCCTCCAAGACAATTCAGAACAAACTGAAATGAAGAGGCAGCTCTGTGCCCACACTTCTGTGGAACACGAGAGTCCAGGTCTTACCTTCTGGGTCATCTCGGATGACCAGGAGGCCGTTCCTGCAAACCACCTTCCCAGTGGAGGCATCGATAAATATTAGGGAAGGAATGTTGGAAACTCTGTACTTGTTCCACAGCTTCAGCTGTAAAAAAGATTGGCAGGGGAAAGGAGAAAGGTAAACTTGGCAGCGTGAAGAGGAGAATTTTGGAGTCTTAGCATCTTTCAGACTAGAGGTTAGACCTAAGCAATGAAACAGAGCTGGTGCTTCCGTGATGAGTGTGAAGGCATCTCTCCAGAGCTGCAGGGCCAGCTTGGACCTCCACCACCCTCTGAAACCCTCACCATCAACACCATCCCCTCAATACCATAGGTGAGACCACTGTTTGTCTCACATGTCCTGCAGGCTTGCCTGCAAGTGCAGGTAACTCTTCAACTCCTGCTGCATTTGCCTCTTTGCAAGTAAAATGAGGATAATATTTACCATACTTTGAGGTCTTTGTTTAGAAGACACTGTAAGCACAACTACAATGCCACTCCTTCCAAGCAATTTGTAACACTTCCCTGTCTGTTTCCTCCCCTCACAATGTTCATTAAACAAACCAGCAACCCCTGCCAAGATACAGCCACACTAAAACCAAGGCCAACACAAAGGAATATGATTCTTCTACAACTGGGGCTTCCCAGGTTTGTTCCCAAGAGCTGATTAACACATTTAACATCAGTCTTGGGGCCATGCAGCCCAGCTCATCCACCAGCACAGCCCCTGTTGCGGGCAGAAGCCATGCAGATGTGATGGCCGCATTTTGGGCATCCTGGTCTAGATGTCACCTTCTGCTGGTCATGACATTTTGCAGCGAGCTCAGCTCCATGCATCACCAGTGACTGAGTGCTCTTTGTGCCACACGGACCTGGGTTGACATTTCTCAGCATATGCTTCCAGCACAGGGTAATTTGGAGCTTAACCCACACACAGAAGCTCACTGGGATGAAGAGAAACAAGACGACAGCAGCTGCTGGCACAGGCCA
>NW_009935571.1:16241-35328 GCF_000696875.1 Nestor notabilis | reverse complement strand
CTGGCACAGCCCAGCCTGCAGGTGTAGGCTGGCTGTGGCCAGAGGAGCTGGTCATTCACCACATTGACTTGTATTTCTCCAAGCATTTCAACCTAAACAGCCCAGTGGTGAATTATCGAACCCTTAAACAAAAGCCAAACCATAGCAGAGAGCCAGAGGGGAAGGAAATGAATCACCAAGCTCTGCTCTGCAAAGCCCCTTAGGCTCCGGGTGTGTACAGCTCACTCAGGTTTGAAGAATAAAACCCAGCCATGGGAGAAGGGCAGGAGGAGACCACCAAGAATCCCACCCAGCACCAGCGTGGCTTCAAGCACAAGAGCTGGAGAAACCAGCAGCTGGTTTCTCAACCAGCAACGTGCTTTCTCAACCAGAAACAAGGTGCTGCTGCTTCCATCAGTATCTCACAAAGAAACAGGACCTAAGTGTTTTCCCAGAGGAAGAGGCCACAGCTCTGCGGACCACCATCCCTGATTTCCAAATAGAGGCAATCCCATTTCCTGAATGGGAATGATCTGGGGACCAGGCAACAAGGCAGGAATGGGATGCAATGTGCAGATCTTACCAGAGGTCTAGCTGAGGGAGAAAGACACATCCACATTCAGGTTTTACTATCATTCTATTAGGTATTTCTTCCAACACCTTTTTATAGAAGATAGATCTGGATGAGTGGCCTGAGTCAGCCTGCTTGCAAAGAGTGTTAGCTAACACTCTTGGGTCTGAAGGAAAGCGCTACCACTGATCTAACACTTCATTGACATTCATCTCCTAGGACGTAGAGAGAGGCAAGGTTGTGTGTCCTGGCCACCAGCCTTCAGTTTCCAATAGATGGATTTCTTGAGACAAGCCAACTCATTCACAATGCTGATTCACAAACCAAATGGCCTTGGGCATTAAGAGAAAAACACAGAATTCATACTAAATGCAAACCAGCCCCGTCACAATGAGCACGTTCAAACCACAGAAGGTAAAATCAATTTCTGTGAAGTTTAAAGGGTGGGGAAAAGCTCTTTATAAGGATCACAGGCATTTAAGAGGGTGTTGCAAACAATGAGGAAATTACAACTAGCAATTGGATCGTTCTCTTTAAATAGTTGCTTACATTACACTTCATTTTGCCAAGTCCTTTGTATACAGAAGCAGCTCCCCTGCGGCACCACGGCTGGTCATGGCAGTTTTGCTTGGCTGGGGAAGTGGCAGGGTCTGCACTTCAGAGCCAAGAGTCTGCATCCACTCGTTGTGCTCAGAGGGATCGGGCTGGGACACCCCAGGTAATGGGTAGGACCAAACCAAACCCACTCTTGCTGGAAGCACGGGAGCAAGCAGTGCATGGCTGGCTCCAGGCAGTCTACAGGGTGCAGCACACATGGCAGCTCTTGCCAGCAACTGGCCTTGGGTCTACTCAGGACCTATAAGCCATCAGGCTCACTGGGCCCAAACTAACAACTGGTCTTGGCTGCCCAGACATCCACTGCATGGTAATGTGCAATCCAGATACTCCGTCCCCATGAAATGGAGGGCTGCCACTTCTAACTCATCATTGAGGGTCCATAATAGAACGCCTTGAGCAAGCATGAAGTTAGACATGTGTTGAAAGGCTCAAAAAACCATCAATGTGACATCTGCTGCTGCTGGGGGAGCGCATCCATCACCAGACTATGAGACTGGAACCCAACAAATGTCACGTTATGCTCAGTCACACCTTGAATGAGAAAAGGCAATCAAAATTGCAAGGTTTTACCTTGCATCTGTGCAAAAGCTGCAGCCACCAGACACCACAACCCACCCTCCCAGGTCATGCCAAACATTTCAGAGCTCCATACTCACTGAGCAATGCTTACTATTTGCTATGTATTTGCTGCCTGGGTTATCACTGAAACCTATCATATAACACCAACAAACAAACATGACAATTGCACATAAGACGACTGGAACTGGGCTGTCATTTTAAGTCAGGGTACTAAAGACTTGAACTGGAAATTAGTGGTCTCTATGCACTAACCATATTACTTTTGCTGTCTGTATCGGAGCGTACACGAATGTGCTGTTCCAAGTGAGATCAGTTTGGTTTGATGATTCTCCTGCATGCTAAGAAAGCTGTGGGGAACGAGAAACGCATGTGCTGCAGGACGAGTGCCAGGATCTACCACCATTCCCACCGCCCTGGCCCTTTTCAGCCAGACTTGGCTTTCCAAAGCCTGTCGGACACTTCTGAGGGAAGCCTGATGGCTCCATTACTGCAGGTCTGACCTGAATGAGCAGAACCTTGACAGGAAATGGGCTGGTTCATTTTAGCTGGGCTTTATGGGCAAGACAGCTCACTACTGGATTCCCACACCACGCCAGTATTTTGCAGCTGAACTGCAGCTTCCAGCAAAGACATATGATCAACAAAACCTCTGGATCCAAGATGACCTAACCCATCTTGTGGAAAACTATTACACCAGGTAGTTTTTCTCAGAGGAAATTGCCAAGGGTTTGTACACACACAGGTTCTGGAAAGGAGGCAAGGTACTCACAGAATCACAGAATGGGTTAGGTTGGAAGCTCCTCCAGCTCCAACCCCCTGCCATGGGCAGGGACACCTTCCACTAGAGCAGGTTGCTCCAAGCCCCTGTGTCCAACCTGGCCTTGAACACTGCCAGGGATGGGGCAGCCACAGCTTCTCTGGGCACCCTGTGCCAGCGCCTCAGCACCCTCATAGCAAATAATTTTTTCCTCATGTCCATATACTCCTCAGTCCTGCTCAGCATATGCCTGCTGGTTCTGGTCCACAGAGGATGTAAAGCCCAGGAGGAAAAAAGCAACCCTTGTACAAGTACCTGCAGAGCCACTCACCTCGCAAAAGATCCTGTGTCTGGGTGTGGGATGCGGAAAGCAAATTACCACTTGGTCTGAAACCGCGGGATGACGGGATGACAGTCAGGCAGCAGGGCAGAGCGCTGCCTCAGCAACTTTTAAAAGCTGTCTTTCCTGCCGTGAAGAGGATGACACAGAAATAACATACTCCACACTCTAAGGATTTGATCATCCATTTAAGGAGGGGATCTCTGCTCTGCTTCCCAACAGCTGTTGCAAATCCGTGGGATCAAGCCAAAGCTAACACAGATGTGGAAATAATCTATGGACTATTCAGCCCAAAAGCAGCTGATCCTCTTGGAGCACCCCTCGCTCCTGGTTCAGGCTGCATGCCTGCTAACTCAATATTCACCCCAGGATGCCCACTGGAGAAGGAGCAAGGAAATACAGCCCCTTGCAGGATGCCATACAGGCTGCTCAGCTTCACAGAAAACTCCCTGGCTCCTGTGCAGGTGGTTAAGTACAGCATTTCAGTGGAAAAAACAGTCACCAGATTCCTCCAGTAATCTTATCCCTACACAAAGCATCACCACGCCATCCTGAAGGACGTGGAAACCGCTGTGCAGCAGCACTCGGCATCGGTCGCAGAGCTGCTCTCTGCACTGGTGGCTGGGAAATGCCTGGCTGAGATGGATGCTGGAGAGAAGTCTGCAGACAGCCACAGGAATTTTTCCAGATAAAGGTGTCAGACAAGAGGTCTCCCCAGCAGCCCACGGCTCTTTCTGTGCAGGGCTGGCACTCAGCCGGGGTGGATGAAATCCCCTCCTGCTCTGTACATACCGGTGGGGAAGGGATCCCCTACTTCCAACAGCTGCCGGGCACTATTTTCAGTTGTGCTGAGTGATTTATCAGCCCTGGTCACATTTACTTACTAACATAAATCCTGAGATGCAGCAGTTAATGCTGGCAAAGATAAAGCACAACCGCTTGCAGTTGAAATGAGCACTGGCCAGCGGGAAGTGGTCCTCTGGCCCCATCAAGGGCTGTGTTTCGCTGCTCTTGAACCTGGACCATAAAAGCTCTCATGCCTCCATCTTCCATAGGATATGAAGCTGCCTCTGACTGGGAGATGCAGAGGGCAGACACTGCCCATCTTGCAGCCCACGCTTCCACCCTGACCAGCCACAGCCAGATAAAGCTGGTTCAAAAACTCAAAAGCAGATCCCTCAGCAATAACAAACATGTTCCCACTGCAGAGAACTGCTGCTTTCTGCTAAACAAAATGCAAAGCCTCTTTTCTTCTAAAAAACCATCCTTAGACACAACACCCCCAGGGTCTGGACAATTCCACCAGTGAGGCATTGGAAAGGCACAAATTTCCAAGACCCCATGAGTGCCTATGCGAGGGTGCAGCACGGTTTCCATTACAGACACGAGCTCGGCTCTTGCTGGTCTCTCATTCCAGAGCCATAGGCTGAAACATGAAGTCTGCCTAAGGAATACATGAGCAGTGCTCGGGTGGAAAAACACCCTTGATCCAGGGCCATAGGGAGCAGCAGAGCCCACTGCCCAGCTCTGCCACACAGACCAGCTCTGAGCTGCTGAGACAGCCATGGTTATCCCCACTGCTCCGCTCCCACAGTCCGGCACTGCGGGGGACCTCTCTGTCCTCACTCACTCACAATATTAAACTGCAGCTTTTACATCGTGCCTTAAAGGATTTACAAGCACCAGGGGCCACCCAGGCTCTGCAAACAACAGGCAAAGAGCTGCAGCACAGGCTGCTCCCTCGCCCTGTCAATTTAAATCCAGTTCACGCCTGTCCCTGCAATTCAAGCTCAGCTTGGGCAAAGGCTCCTCTTCCAGCCCTCCCTTGCTGCTCCTTTCCCTTCACACATAAGGGAACCCCCTCAACAGAAGGCAAATGCAGTGTGGAAATGACACACAGCCAAATAGTGGGGGGAGGCATTGAGGGCAGATGGTGCACACCAAGGCCTGACCTTGTGACATGGAGGAGACCAAGTGAGGCTTGGGATAAATTAATGTCTATTGTGCTGCTGTTCCTCTCTGAAAGCAAATCAAAATCTAATTACAAAATACAATGGTGAGAGAGATGTCTGCTCTGAGAACATTAATGAGCTGAGGTGGGAGGATTTGGAATTGCAATAAATAAGATTGATGTGAACAGCTGAGACTGATGGTGCAGGCCACTGCATTATTGTTCCCTTCTGCCCCCATGCTGTGTGTGATGGGAGAAACCCCAGTTAAACCCAACCTTAGGAACAGTTTCCCCCCAGCACTCAGCCCAGCAGCGCCTGCTGAGGATGCTCCCCCAAAATAAAACAAATCAAGCCTCAAGTCCTGCTTGTCACCTCCATCCTCTCCTTGGTGCAGCTCCATGGTGGGAGACCAGCACAGCACGGTCCAGCTTGTGGCTGCCTGTATCATCCCACAGCTGGAAAGAGGGCAGGGGAGACCCTGGCAGGAGCCAGATTGCAACCCTGGGCTTTTGTTCTTCCCAACCATGAAACACAACAGCAAAAGCTTTGGAGCTGAAGCGGAAGGAAATCCTCTCTGCAGGGTTTTCTGGCAAGGCGGCCACCAGCGGAGGGCTGCTCTTTGTTCCCCTGAGGAGCTCCACAGCCAAAGCCCCAGGGTGAGGGACCTGGGCCAGCCCTCCTGTCCCCATCACTTCTTCCCACTTTCCTCCTCTTACCACCCTGGTCACCCAGCACTGATCTCTGCAATTTCCCGGGCTAAGCCCTCCACGGACTGCAAGCTGAGCATTTCATCTGAGGGCAAAGCAGCATATGCCTGGCTCAGAGCACAGGCTGCCTCATCTCCCCCTGATGCACATGCAGGCTGACAGGCTGGATCTTCCGCAGCCCACATCTGATAGGAAAACATTTAATTTGAGCAGAACTGAAGAGTGGTTAACATGATCTATGGAGAGCAAAGCCCCAGGGCCCAGAGCAGACACGAGAGGTGGCCTAGTTGTTTTATACATGCAAGTTTCCAAGAGGCGCTGGGCTGGCAGCTTGGTTTAATCTCAGGATCAGGGCAAAGCAGCATTTGTCTGAACATACAGATAACAACCCAGGCAGCAAATAATGCAGGGAGGATGCTCCAACACAGGCTAGTCTTTTAACACTATAAGAATGTCTTTCATAAACCTCTTTTTTTTCCAAGGTATTCCTCAAAGTGTACTGAACAGCCCAAAAACGATGCAGAATTTAGGGGTGCAGCATTGTAACAAGGACTAGAAAATATACCTCCATGAATTTCCAAATATTCCATAAATAATTTCTTCACCCTGTGTTTCTACTTTGAGCCAAGCCCTGGGGCCCAGGGCTTCCACAAAGATGGGTGCAGAGCCCAGGGGGTCTGCCACCACCTCCAACTCACCTTCTCTTACCTGTTTTCAGTGGTACTTTTTCATGCTTTCCTGGTCAGTAAGACAGCAAGACAAACACAGAAAGAGCAGCGAGGACGGAGGGAGTTAAAGTGTTTGTGGGAAAAATGTAAGACATATGTAGAAGTGTATCATGCATACATGTATGCATAGCCCCTATAAATTATGCCCCCAGATGACTAGCACTGAGTAAGAAAAAGCTATGTAAACACAAAGGTAATAAGAAAAAATAATAATTTGTCTCTCTCTGTGGGGAAGGGATATTTTTCCATCTGTTTATAGGAAAGGCGAGAGGTGGGGTGGCAGTCTGGGACGTTGAATTGAAGTTCAGGGTCTCTCTTGGTCCCAAGTCTCATCTGTCATTGGAAGCAGGACGGCTGCCAGAACACTCGCACATAACAGCCTGGGTTTCCTACCCACTGCCTTTGCTTTTGCTGCTACCATTCAGTTGAAGGCAGCTGCATTCAAGCCCTGGTAGTAATCTCGAGGTCAACCGCCTTGCAATCCTGGATCATTAAGAAACAAACACTTCTGAAAAGCCCTGAGTTTAGACAGAGTTCCCACCAAGCACAAAAGCCTTTGAAATCTGCAGGGAAACGTGGATTATTTTTCTTGTTTAATGCACACAATGAGGTATTAGTGTGGTTTCTGTTTTGTTTTCAGCAGTTAATCCAAAAGGGAACCTTACACAATCAGACCAACAAAACGCTGGAAAACAATAGGGTATTTGTCAGCACTGTAACGCACCCAGGGGAGTGAGGGCTTCAGGATGCCTCACGAGCAGTAACCTCTCTAGCACACACCAGCACCAGGACATCCCCAGACTAGGAACCTGAGAGACCCTTGTAAAACTGTCAAGATACGTGCTTGTGCCCGCTGCTGCTGCTGCACCCACTGGATGGGAAACTTCATTACACAGTGTCTGAAATGCAATAGCTCATCCATAGCATCACTGTGGACAATTCGTTACAAGAACCTCCCCTCAACACAGCACTTGCATGAGCGCGAATACTCAGACTATTTAAAAGCAACTACCTTCCTCCCATTGATCTCAGGAGAGGGTGCACTGGTTGGTGCAGCCCTCCCTCCAGCCACATCCAGCTCAGCGCCTCAGAGCTGACAGCACTGAATCTCAGTCTGGCAGTACTCCTGGTTTGCAACCCAAGGAGGATTTTCACGCAAAGGTTACACAGCTGCAGAGCTAAAAAGGCCGTAACCACAGCCCCAGCGCCTGCTCGCAGCCCACACTGCTGGGGCAGCTCTGGGCTTTGTACGTAACACAGGCAACGCGTTCTGCCCACAGCTCGGAAGGGCAGCACAGCTCAAGGGATTCACTCCGTAACCGCACTCGGGTCAGAATACGCTTGGTACTAACCAGATCCAGGTGCTCTCAAACTCCAGCTGGAAAGAGCAATCTCTGCCAGTGACAGCTCTCAGCTCCTCCTAGGCTCTTGGGGTGCAATGGGGTCCCACAGCCTGCACTACAGCCACAGTGCTCACAGGGACTTATCTGCAGCCATGAAGTCCATCCTGTGCAAACATCCCACCACTGAAACTACTCTGGGTTAAACCACTGATGATGACGTGCTCTCAAGGCCTCTGTGTCCTCTTCACACACCTCCCAAGCACAGCTGAGATCCAGCACTGCAGTGGCCTGAGCCGGCAACACTGGGCGCCCAGCAGGAAAGACCATCAACCTGACTCGTGACACAGGCAGGACGGATGGAACAGGTCAGGCTCCTGGAAAACATTCTCTTGCTGAGCATTTATCCGCTTCCTCCTACTCCCCAGACAAACACAGCCCCTCAGCCCAAAGGCTGCAAGGGCTGGAAACATAAACCCACCTGACACCAAGCCACCGACCTCTAAATGTGAAAACACCACTGTGAGCGCAATTCATCACCTGCACACATCAAAAGAGCAGGACAAAACTGACCGCAGCTCAGGCACACTGCCATCTCAACTGCAACAGAAGCCAGCCAGTGGAGAGTCGGAGAAGCCATTTCTCCACCCAACTGCTCCTTTGCAGAGCTTTCCCATGGAATTGTGCTCCAGCAAAGTGGGTGACATCAGCTGCAAAGAGAAGGCGGAAGGATGGGGAAATTGGGATGGTCAAGGGAAGGAGCAGAGATATGGGATGGGCTGGGTGCAGAGGAGGGAGGGGAGGGTTAACCAGGGCTGTGTGAGCCTGGTCAGGCAGCGGGGCTGAGGGGATGTAGGGTTTACAGCACACACATGTTGGGCCAGGTGCAGGGCAGGCGAGGGAACCCAACCCGTCCCATGAAACCCAGCACTGAGAGACAAGAGGCCCCCGTCTCCGGAGCCATCGACAGGGCAGGAACAAGACACCAGGCTGGGGTCCCTCTTCTTTATTTTAAGGCTTGAGCAGCATGTCTCATGACTGCAGAACCAATTAAAAAGACCAACAGGAATGGTGATAAATCAGAAGCAAGGTCAAAAGCTCCAGCTCCATCCTGACTTGACTGACGGAAGTCACAAAATATACAGTTTCTCAAAGGAGTGAGAGCCTGTGAGTCAGCACACGGATGACATACGGCACCGGGAAGGCAGGACCGACCCCTGGTGTGAGCGAGGCTTGGCCATGGCATCCCTCCTGCAGCCACAGCGAAATGAGAGGCTGCTGCCAGGAACTGATGACAACGCGAATCCCATGGGAGCGTTCAAAATGTCAGATAAGATGCAGTGTATTAATTCCCTCTGCTGACAGCCAGCCCCGGCTGGAGGGGGAGGCTCAGGGATCACAGGCTTCAGCGAGCCAAGGATGCCCGGAGCCCGCTATGCTGCCAAGGTTTCAAGTCAGCGGCGAGCCAGGAGGTAACACAGAGGGGTGATTTGGGGTGATTTTTGGCTGATTCTTTTTGGTGAGAATAAGGGAGATTCTGTGCAAAAGGAAGAGCCGACCATGTGTTCTGTAAAACACTGAAGACTGCTGTGCGCTGGCAGCGACCTTCCTCAGATGTGGCTGTATTTCAGCTGTTACTATATTCAGAGTTTGTAAAAATGCTCTGGGATGATAAAAAGCACTCCAGAAACAGTTATTAAAACTGTTTCCAGGAAATTGATCCATGGAGATGGAGAAAGTCTGGTGTTCTCACAAAAGCTTCAACTAAAGAAAGACCAAAAGTTGTTAAGGAAGTTCTTTTCGACGATAAAAAGGAGCTGCATCAGGGGTTTATTTGATTCTGCAATATACAAACCAACCATCAGTTGTTTCCTCAAAAGCCTGACCTGAGACGGGTAGAAATTTCCCCTCAAGTCATCTGGAGTTGAAGGCTTTCTGCCTTTGTTTGTTTGTGTTCTTGTTTTATCCTGTTGCCTTCTGCGATTACTGACAGTCCAGAAGTAGATCCGAGGCTACCAAAATGCACACTGCAGGAACAGAGACTTTATCCAGGAAAAGAGCACAAAGCACCGTGGGAACACGGTGTGCCTTCCCATCCCCACTCCAGCCTCAGTGCTAGGAAGCACAGTGTTGGGAGGTGGACAAGCCACGGGAAACACAAGTAAATCATCTGCTTGTGTCCAAGTGGCTTTTTCCAAAGATCTGCCATAAAGTTACAGGCTCAGTCACCCGTTCCCCACCCTGGGTCAGAACTGATTAAATGCAGCCACCGAGTCAAACTCCAACACACTCATCTCATTTGGCAGCCCTGTGGTTCGGCTGCGGGCTCCAAGCTTTCCCCATCCCCTCTTTCTTGTTCAATTATCTTGCTTCATCTTTATTCCGTTTCCAGGAACACTTAGCAACAGGCTCTTGCAATCAGCCACCAGCAGGCAGGGATCTGAGGGAGAGACTGCAGTTACAATGACCTTTTACTATACTCATGCAAATTATAAAGAAAGTATGTGAACAATTTGCCTTTTAAGTATCCTCTGGTTACTTTCTCCAGGAGTTAATTCTTCTCTCCTCACAGACATCAGAAACACCAGATTTTATGATTTTACACTAATGAGAACAAAACCTGCAGTTTAATTCCAGTTTGCTTTGTGGAGGTTTTTTCTCTGTATCTCATGCAACATGCAGACCCCAAAAAGGGCAAAAATTAGTCTGCAACATCTACCTCAGCCAAGACCATAGGTCTGCTTGGACACTGCATGCTCCCCTGCCAAAAGCCTAATGTGGGCTTCAGGGTCCATCTCTGCAACCAGCCAAACTTCTTGAGATGAATAAGATGCTGCTACTTCTGTTGACAAGTAGCTTTTATGGATCCCATCAGGAACTCTCATTCAGGACCGTCAAAGTGTATGCCAGGAGCGAAACATAGCCACAGCATTCCAAGGAAAACACAGCCGTTGTGATCGTGGTAATTAAAGTTCATCAACCCAGGCAGCAAGTAAGAGAACCGGTGCAATGGTTAGGGACTCCAATTCCCATGGGACTTGCTGTGGTGACAAAGGGAAAGGTCCTGCCAAATCCAGGGTCTTTGGCAAGTGACTCAGTCTCTCCCAGGGCCTCTCCACCTCCAAAACACCACACCAGCCACCAGGAGGTGGGCAGCATTGACAACCCTATAGATGGAAATGGGTAAATAACAAGCCCGGGTTTGGCAAACTACAGCAACAAATTCACAGCAACCATTCTCACATTCACCTTGATGGGTGCTGGCAGCTGAGAAGCGACCAGGCAGCCTTGCATTTTCATCAGATTTAAACCGAATCCCCAAAGCTTTCCAGCACTTTCCCTGTCGCTCAGTAACTCTTCCACATACACAAACAAGTCTGGAGACGCCCAGAAAAATGCGCACCAGGACAGCCTGTGCAGCTGGCAGGGCACAGGGGCAATACTGCATTTAAGTCCTTTCTCCTCGAAATGAATGCTTACTATTTGGAATAAAAAAATCCTGTATTTCTTGCAGTGACTAGAAGCTGGAGGGAGGGAACGGATGAATACCAAGGTATTAATGCAGGCAGCTCACTTCCTTCTGCTTTCTGAGCGGTGTTCATAAACAGGGAAATAATTTGCAGTGCCCTATTCTAGGGAAAAAGAAAAAAATCAAGGCTTACAGATCCTCGATACTTCAGATGATCTTAAAAGTATAATCTACTTCTTTTTTCCTTTACAAAATGAAAAGTCTGAATAAGCATGTCATTGATCCTATTGCTGGGAACAGCATCTGGAACATCCGTCTCTCTCTGAGACTGCAGAAGCTGCAGGAGACCTCAAAGCAGCCAAGGCTGCCCTTGAACCAGATGCTGCTCGCTCTTACAGAAACGTCTGTGGATCTGTGTGAAAATGATTAAGCAAAATTACTCCCTCTTTTTTCAACTTTATAACTCAAATCTGGTTTCTCTCAGAGGGCAGATGCTCATTATATACCCCACAGCACATCAAAGGGCAGCAAAGGCAGGAAGGCAGCCACCTCACCATGCACCAGAGAGCCATTGCCCAGCGCCCTCCCTAACCTGCGTGCACCCACCATGTCCTCCACATCCAAAGCTTTTGGCTCAGTGAAGAGCCAAGAGAGTAAAAAGGCCTTTTCAAGCTTTGGGACACTATGAAGGATGTAATCCAGGGGCTGTTTCAGCAGCAGCAACAAATACCAGTGATGTGTTTCTGTAGGGAATTCTCTTGGTGCTTCAGAGCTCAGCTCCAGCTACTGCAGCTCCCTAGGGAGCTCCATCCATTGGATACAAAGCTGAGCACTTCTCCAATGTTCTATTCCCATCCGAGCCTGAGTGTTCAAAGCAGAACACGAGGGACCAGCCATCCCTGCCTGCACTCGGATCCAGCCAGCATCTTCGGATGCTCATTAGCAAAATTGCAACATTAAGAGAGCACTGTGCAAGGTGCCAGGAGCCTCTCAGTCAGCCATGAGAGGCTGGCAGGAGAGGGAGGACTTGCCAAGGCAAGGCTGCTTCAGGGCAGGGACAGGAGCTGCTGTGTGGCAGAGCAGAGCCAGCCCCAATCCTGCTCTGCCTCAGCACAGCAGCTTCATATTTGCCATACAAAGTCAGTCCTAATTACACTGTGCACGTGTGCCAAGAGGCAACAGCTTTTGCCCTACCTCAAAAAGGCTTTTTTCTTATGAACAGGGCAAAATATTGGGGATTCAACATGACCATCTGCCCTGTCCAAGGGTCTCACATTTTCAACCCCACAGGCACTTTTGGTGATGAACTGACTCCACTTAATTCACTAAATACCTAAAGCATGGTCATGCTGCAGTACACACACACCCTCCCCACATTAGTGCAGTGCCTTTACTCCCACAGACACCAGCCCAAAAATCCCACTTCCCAGCAGTACACCCTTCCTGTGCCCTCCCAAAATGGGATTAATATTGTCAAAAGTTTCCTGGAAACCTCTCCCTGCAGATTTGAATCTGGGATGCAGATTAGGTAATTCCTGTCTGGTGAAAACTTGCACAAAGAATGGCAAATGAAGACCCTGAAATCCCAGAGGCTGAACCCAAACACCACACTGCCTCTTACCCAATCCTCCTTCATCCTTTCTTTACTCAAACTCTATGGGATGGATCTAAAACTCCTGGGTTTCAGATCTGTGTCAGCTACAGCAAACACCAAGCAGCTCAGGCAGGGTTAGAGGGATGTAACCTGAGGGGCACCAAACCCTGTGTGTTTCATGCCACACCTGATGCAAACCCCTGCCCTCAGAGGCAAAGGGCAAGTGACCAGTGAGAGGCCTCATCCCCAGGGCCCTTTTCATTTATTCTAGTTCAAAGAGCTCAAAAAACTCAAGGCAATCACTCACCAGCTTAGATATTTAAGGAGGAGCTTGGGGAAGGGCACATAGGAAGCAGGAAGCATTAAAGTCAACTTCATCCAAGAGGATGGGGGGACACATGGGCTCTTACTTAACAGCTTCTTGAGCCCACTGCCTCATCCATCGCAATCTTTGCCCACCAAGAGATGAAGACAATTTATCCTCATTCCCTGCTCTTCCTGAGAAGTTACAAGAAATAAAACTAAAACAAAGATCAACGTTTCACCCCTTCTCAGACAATCTCTGCCTGACCTAGACTTTCTCCGCATCCCTTTTATACAGCAGAGTGTTTTGGCTAAAGCTTTGCAGAGGAAAGCCATGTGAGCAAGCTAGTTAAAAACCTGGTACTTTCATGTTTATACAGCCAGCTAAGCAGCACACTACAAAGCCTTTTATTCCAAGTCTCTGCCGACAAGCTAGCAATTGTTAAATTACAGAAATCACCCAGGAATTAGGATGCACAGGCAAAAAACCCCAACAAAAATCCAAAATACAATTCACTAGGTGGGAAATAAGGGCTCAGAAACAAAGGACTCAAAGAAAAATCTGTACAAAAATCATCCCAAGATTAGGGGGCAATTTGTATAAAAAGAGGAGAGCAAAACCATCTGAAGATGCAGGCAGATTCCCTCCCCATCATTTCCAAGAATTAACCAGGTCCAGAGGTGGAGACAGAGATCCCCCAAAGGTCCCTCTTCTCCCAAATACCCCTCTTTCCAGAAAAAGTAATCTGAAATGAGCACCCATCTGTTGGTGACCAGTGCAAGTAGCTACAAGCATGAGAAGACATGTTCTTCCTAGTCACAGAGGTGCAACACAGGCACCAAGCAACGATTTGACGTCAATGGGGCACATCAAAGAACAACCCGAGTTCCCAGGTCGCGGCAGAATTCACACACTGCATTGTGTTGGTTTACATACTGTGTATGCAAGAGCCAGGAAAAATCCATCTTCTTTGTCATAACAAACCTTAAGGTAAACAAAAAGGCAAGGCCACGCGTATTATCCAACCAAACAGGCATGTAAAGGAGAAAGAAAGCGCTGACCATGTGCTTGCTCCTGATTTTTGCTGTTCCTCACTGAGCAAATGGGCTGTGCTAAGCCCTGCAGACAGGGGATGCAGGAAGCTCCCCCCACTCCAAGAACAAACCTGCTGCTCCAGAATAAAAAGCAAGAACTTTGTGAGAGAAATTGCTGTTTCAGGGTCTCTGCATTGTTCTCCCCCACCATGTAGAAGGCAAGAAGCACACCTTGTCCCCCTTATAGACAAACACCTCAGAGGCTGGGCAGCTGGAATGAACACCCAAACCCAGGAAATTCCCAAGCCTGGAGAAACCAAATCAGAGTCAGCTGGTCTGTAAAGCTTCACCCTTACATAAAAACTTTGCTTGTCTTCAGTTTATGAAGTTCATGGCATTTGCTCTGCACATTATAAATTATATGCTTGGTTTTCCATGGCAGTGGGCAAGCAAAGGGCTGCCTGAGGGTCAGGTGCCCAGTCCTCAGTGGCACTGCTTGCCAGGATGCAGCTGAGGGAAGAGGTCCACCTGCACAGACCCTTCTATAGTGCCCCAAAATACAGCAGTATAAAGTTCAAACACAGCTGCACTGGGTTTCCTGTGTTTTCTCCAAGACAGCTGAGGACCTCCTCTCTCCATGGGACAAAGCTTGAGGCTGAAAGGTTAAACTCTGTGCACACACATATGTGGCACTTCGGATCACTGACAAGTTTAAAAAAGAAGGGAAAAGCCCTTCTCAGGTAAGTTCTTGCTGCTCAGTTTGCTGAAGGGCATCAGGACAATCTGAGCCAGCAGCTCCACTGAACACTTCTAGGCTTCGTCTGGCACGCTGGCACCCCGCCTGTGCCTCTACTCTTGTGCCAACAGGGACACCCAGATACGCGGGACCCGAGTTTGTGAAGACACTTAAAAAGCAGGAGGGAAAGACTTAGCAACTTCTACAGATAGCACAAAATTAATACTTTCCAAGTCTACACTTGTGGAAGCCCCACATTCTGTTCTGAATCCCAGGAAATGAGCAGGTGGCAAATCATTAAAGCCTCAACAACACTATTTCAGTGTTGAAGTATCTCGACATATCCCTTTTTCCCCCTCTGCAGGTCTACAGGAGGGCCACAGGGAAGATTCAGCACACGAAGCATTGGGTTGTGGTTACCTTTGACTCAATTCAGAAGACTATTACAACGTATTCCCCCAGGGAGTCCATAAATAGCAACAGATTCTGCTTTAATCCCCTATCTATTCTTATCTCAGTAATATGGTACTTGGAAAAGTGCTGCCAAAACACAGATTCACGGCAAAGCTGAGAGTTTGCATGGCCAACATGTGCTCTAAAACTCTGGATTCCGAGGAATAAATGTCTCTTCTAGGATATAGATGGCTCTTCAGCTAGTGAAGCTTCATGCAGACACAAACCTATTGTCAGGATTTCTGCCTCCCTCTCCTACTCCAGATGAAAGGCATGTTTATACTGACCTTCCTCAATACTAAAATCATCTGCTTCCACTGGGTGTTCCTGCTCGTACCACCACCAGAGTCTTCTGCCTGCTTCTCATTTCTTTACTAATACATTATATTATCTATCAGCTATTACCTATCAGACCAGCTTCAAACTTCTTTGCTGACAGTAACCACCATCAAAGGGAAAAGAACTATAAAACCTGCTGACCAAAAGGAAAAGGACTATTAAAAGTAGAGCTGATGAGTGCTACAGTCGTCACTGCCACACTGGAGACACAAGGGACTTCCATATTCTTAAAAGCTTCTCAGAGAGTCGTGTATTAAAAAAACCCTACAAATCCCAACAACAGCAACTTTGCAGACAGCTTAGTGCTGCTGAAACTTAGTTTTCGTAATGGAAATACTGAGAAGCACCTGAACAACAGAGTCACTGTAACACGCACGTGTGGCTGTGAGGGGCTGACCACAGCCTGCTGCCCGCCCCAGCAAAGCTGTTTTTCCTGGGAAAACAGCTTTCCTGGATCCCAGCTGCTCGTGGGCAAGATAGGGCAGTTTGGAGAGACTGTGCTTGGTGTTTCATGGACAGGAGGATGCCAGCACCCCTGAGGCATGCCTTGGCGGCACAGCAGTACAGAGATACTCCCCTTCGGCCAGCAACCTGCGCCGGCAGGTCAGAGAGAGAGAACAGCAGCAGGGAAAGCACGGTGAGGCTGTATAACAAAAGAAATCCTGGTAAGGAAATAAGGGGAAAGCCCGGATCAAAACGATGGTGCTACATAATGAAAAATTATCTTCTGCTTTGCGAGCTGTATCATAAAACCAGGAACAGAGGTGAAGAGGAAACCAAAGCAGGCAGAAAATTCAGCACAAGTGTGTGCTAAGGGCAAGCAAATACATTTTGCCCAGCTGAAAAGCCAACCCTAGAAAAACGCATCCATTCCCAGAGGCACCGGGCAGGACTGTTTCCTACTTACATTCCCCAGGTGTGATTTTAAATTACTCACTGACGGGGCTGCCACACACCTCCCTTGGGAGCAAAGGCACATTATCTTGCCTGCTGCAGCGGAGCAGAACGGCTCAGCACAGCAGCAGGGCCAGGAAGGTGCACACCAGGTTACAAAAAGAAATCAAAGTCATTTTTTACAAAGGAGAAATGCTGTATCCTTGCCGAATCGCTGTTGTTGGCTACACACCCTTTGGATACTGGCTACCTGCATAAAGCTAAGGATACTTGTTTAAAACCCACAGGCAGACACTGTGATTCTATTAAAAAAATACAATTGGCATTGATTCTAAAAACTTCCCACCACTGGGACTGGGATTCCAAACCAGCACTGGGCAGTGAGGCCAAAACACACTAGGCGCAGACGCCTGCAAAAGATTCCAAGGGAAACTAGTTATGTGGGGTTTATAATAAAAATAAAATAAAATCCAATGTTTATAAAGGAAAAAAAGAGGCAGCTTCCCTAGGAGACAGTGCTGCGAACACCCTCTGCAGGTAATTCAGGACCTGCTTGGATCCAAGGCTTCCTCAATTCCCTGGTTGATGTGTACAGGGAGGTGAAAGGCAAACGCAAACCAGCAGCAGCCTCTTCCATCCTCAGGGCTGGCAGGGAAGGGGCTGCCTTGCCCCCACTCAGAAGTCAGAGCCATGCCAGCTCCCAGGCTGGGCACCAGCTGTCCTGCGACAGTGCAAAGGGAAGTCTCCATCCATCCCCTTCCACACCATCAGCTTCAGAGAGCTGCAGGCAGGGTGGGATGAGCTCCTGGGCTTTCACCACTCTGCTTCTTCCATCACCACTCTCAACAGGCAAGGACAAGGTGGGCTAATGCTGGATTTACAGAAAGCCCTGGCTTCCCTTCTTCTTGTGTGCTAATGTCAACTTATACCATCAACTTCTTTTTTTCCTAAATAATTTTTTTGTAGCTGACTCACATGCAGCTTCTGCCAGGAATTTCTGTAATTAGTGAATTAGAGCAAGGTTTTGCCCATGCATGCCTGACAACATCTGCTGATTGAAGCGAGCCCTGTTCAGAACCTTGCATAGCCCTGGAGGAGCATGGCTGAGCACAGCCCTTCCAACGGCACAGCCGATGGGGCTCTTCTTGCCAAGCTGGTATGAAATATGCTGCTCCTCCTGCAGAGCGCTTTGCAGCTCCTAATCCATCTTTTAAGAGGAAGAAGATAAGCTGGAACAAAGTCCGAAGGGTTCTGGAGAAGGAAGAGGGACGCTAACTGCCTCTTGATTTCACAGACCTCTTGCTGGAGCATCCTTGTGACAGCATCCACAGCTATGTGCCTCCATCAAGCTGCACAGCTGCAAAGCCACTGTGCGTCACATCTTCCTTAGAGACAGACAACAGTGTAGAGTTCCAGAAAACCACAGGAAGACTAACTTCCTCAACCTCTTTATTTGATGGACACAGAAGCTATTTTGCAAGTGAGCCTCCAACGCACAACAGTGATCCAACCTAAAGATCAAACACAACCCACGTTCAGATAAGCCAAAAGCAGACTTCTGGCATTAGCAGCCTAAACTACACACCAGGTCCTTCCTGAATGATTCAGAAAGCTCCCACTGTCTGCTACAGGTAAGAAATAGAAATGAATTACCACCTTCAGAACTGAGCCATTCAACCTTCTCCTCATTAGGTTTGCTAGAGAGTGATGCCTGTACCCTCTGCACACAACCCCTTACTTACCCAGTCCTGTAATTTATACCATATTACATCTGAAGAGCTGCATTAAGAAAATATTACAGTTGCCAAGCCCTGAAAAGCTGGGATGTGCTGGAAATAAGTTTTCTCTGTAGCTTTAATCTGGTCCACTTGCGTAGGATCTTTAGAGCATGGCCACATACCACGTGTGCATACAGTCCTGACGCAGTCAGTACTGAGAATAGAAGATGCTCCACAAGCAAGGAATTACTCAGTTTTGATTTTCAACTGGTTGCTCATGCACAGAACCCGTCTCTCTTCACACTTTTCATGTGCTGCTCAAAGGCAAAACTGAAGGCATCTTGCCACTGCAGACTGGGATACTTCTCAAACAATGGTGAATTTGTTTTCATAAAATCCTAGAGAACTCTGTTCACAGCACCTCCAGTTTATAGCTGAACAACAGGTACAGAGAAGCTCTGGGCATCCAGTTCCAGAATCAGCCTACAGCTCCATTTTCAAAAAATAAACAGCACTGAACACCATTTTACATGTTTGACATACAGCTTCCCATGAGATCATCTGCAGCAGGAGCACTCGGCACTTCTGCAACTCAACCCTCAGCCTGGGGACCCAGGAAATCAAGTCCCTCATTGTGCATGAAAAGCAACTTACTCAGCGCCATACATGAGCCCTGCGGCAGAAGCAGAGCAGGAATCCCGTCTCCTTAACCATCACTTTTCCCCTGTTATTTTTCCATGACTTGCTTTACTCCATTCCCTCCAAATCCTGCACCATGCAGGGCAGAGGTCCTATGGTCCTACACACACAACCCCATCATTTACTGGGCCACCTCGACTGCCCTCCCCAAGCTCTGAGGACAGAAGTGCTATGGAAAAAACCATACGTGGTCCCATAATTAGAAACTGCATCGTAACGCATGCAGGGGGCTGAATTAAGGTTACAGCGGAATACTGTAAATTAGATGCACATTTC
>NW_009935571.1:15530-16210 GCF_000696875.1 Nestor notabilis | reverse complement strand
TCTCCTTTTTTTTTTTTTTTTTTTTTTTTTTTTTAACTTTCTTGCCCTCCCCCTTATTGGGCTTTGGCTGCACTTCAGATTAAGCTCCTAATAAGGGCTGGAGTTGGACGAGATTTTTCAGCCCATCAGATTACAGCCTTCCAAACCATTGAACTGAGATTCAAGCTGAACTTGAATTTTCAATAGTTTGGCCTAAAGGCAAGGGTGTTAACAACAGACCTGCCAACACCTTCTCTATGAGAAATGTCTGAAAACATGTCTGCACATCAAATGCTGCTCAGGCTCTGTTAGACAAAAGCCACAAAGCTAACATCTCAAATCCACTGCTTACTTGCTCGGCCGGTTCTCCTGCAGTGGAGCTCATACATTTTCTCTGAAAATGCAGCAAACCTCTATATTCTCTCTAGGAAAACTGGGTTTCCCCCAACAACCCAAAAACCTGTTGTAGTTTCATTATGACAAGGATAAGGAAAGATCAGGTAAATCAGGTGGACGGATAGGAAGCAGACAAACAACACACGTGGTCTACTTAAATGATAAATATCATGAAGATTAATGATACCACACTGAAATGTGTGGAGGAGCAATCAGAAAACAGTCTGTGCTGTAGCCATCTCCTCCTACAAGAAGCAGAAAGCTATGCTTGGGCCTTCTTTTCCTTCCTAAACAATTTTTTTTTT
>NW_009935571.1:10279-15508 GCF_000696875.1 Nestor notabilis | reverse complement strand
GTTAACAAAGTATTTTTATTAATCTACACAATATGATTCTACAAGTTAGCCTGAACCCTAAAGCAAGGAAGATATGATAAAACTGGAACACATTTTCTGTGCCAGAGGAAGCAGCCTGTGCCCAAGCAGAGGGCATGGCTGCAGGAAGCAGGAGGGGGGGTTTCCTCTCCTGTCTCCCCTCCTTAGTAATTGCATCCTGCCTTACGGTACCTGGCAGAGCACAACAGCCAGCAAAAGCAGGACCTGCTGTAGGCTCCAGCCTGAGCAGACACCAAACCACCTCAGTTTTGAACCTATCCTTGCTCCAATATAATACTTTAATTTCCTTTTCTTATTTTTTTTTTTTTTTTAGCTAAAACCTCTGATTTTGATAGTTTTTACTAAGGCAAATCCTGCCTAAATGTACAAACCTAAAGCGTATCAGGCAGCTAAGCCTTTCACCTTCAGATTGCTGCATTAGTGGAGGAGGGCTTTAACTGAGACCTCTGCCAGTACCCTAAACAGACTTCGATTTGGGTGTTTTTAAATGTTGAAGTCTATTTTCTTGAGGACATGAATGTTTCAGCTTCCCTGCCACCAAATCTTTTCTATGTCACATTTCTAGCATGGTGGGACTGAAGAACAGCCATGGTCATCTACTCTTGCCAGGGCTGGATGCAGCTGGGCAGCGCTGGGAAGGTGCTCCTCTCCCTTTGATGACAAGCAGTACAGAAAAGGAAGATGGTTTGTTGAAGTGCATCCAAGAGAAAGTAACCCTGCTAGAGTGCCTGGCAGGGCATCAACAGCAATCGCAATTTCAGCTTTCAAAGAACAGAAATAAGACTGGAGAAGGGGGTGGGGAGATACTGTAGGAGCCAAGGTGCCACTAATCCCATGGATTGTTTTACAAACTCCAGCTACTCTCCACTGAAATTATATCCTCTGTAGAAAAATCATCTGGCTCCAACCTCTTTTGCTAAGTGAAGCATAAACAGAACGGAGCACAGCTCATACCTGAGCAGCAATCAGGCTTGGACAAGCTGTGACAGGGAGGAGAGCAGAGGGACGGCAGCCAGACCACTGAAAATTTGCTCTTCTCGGACGGCTGCTGCGGAATCTTTGAACCCCACCAAGCAAACAAGGTTCTTCCAACACAACAGGCAAGTGCTGGCTAAGCTGGCACAGTGCCTCTGCTCACTGCAAGGGAAAGGATAGCAAAGGGGGAGAAGAGCTCAGCAATCCCTGCAAAAAAGTCTGGGCTTGATTAAACTTATTTTCTTTAGTAACATTTAGTTACACAAGGAGGGAAAAACCCTGCAGTGTTCTTCAGTGGCTCTTAACGGGGAACTGGAGTGAGATTGTTCATTCATCCTACTAGCTGAAAGACAGGCACTGCTCACATCGGTATCTATTTCTCTGTCGGTAGGTGCAGAAACAACAAACACTAAAATCCTTGAGTAAATGGCAGTTCCCAACTTGGAAATCAGGTGTCTGGCAGCAATGTGTCAGCATGGTGTACCCTCTATGGGAAGTACACACTGGTTCACATAACTTGAAGCTCTGAATGAAGCAAATACTGTTAGTTACGGTGCAGAAAAACAGAACAGAATTGCAAGAAAAGTGATTGCCCACACTCATGTGAGGCAGGGGGTTTCCCCTGTAGCCCAGTGTCTAATTTGCTCAGACACAGAGTAAGTTTCATTTCTTTTTACAAGGTTCACAAGGCAATCAGCCCACTGCACCAACACTCCACGCGTCACCAGTGGGCTCTGTCTGGTCTTCAACTACTGCTAGGCTGATTATAATCCTTTAACAAGAGGAGGAAAACAGCAGGCACAGCATCATCCTGTGCACGAGCTGCTCAGAGCCAGGCATTGCTTCATCAGCTGCAGAGCTTCAGAGCAAACATCCACATAGATGATGATTCACATACACTCACCTTCAGTACCAGCGTGCGCAGATACAACCTTCTGCACAAGTTTGATTTATCCCCAGGGCCAGCAAATGCCATGCGAGAAACACACACAGAACAGCAAAGGCAAGACACAATCTCTAACTGTGCTAATTGCTGAAGTAATTAGAAAGTTAAAGTGCAAACTAAATACCACAAGGCTGAGCATCAGCAAAGAATCACTTTCCCTCCCGGGAGCCACCTCTCACAAATGACTTCCCCACCAAGAGCCACCCATGCTGAGCCATCTCTGTGGGCATGGACAGCCCTTTCAGCAGATGACAAGGAAAATGTCAGGAATTTTTCTTTTCAAAAGATTTGACCTTATTTTCTCTTCAGAGTAGCAGGATGAAAAGACATTTCTATTGAGCAATTGAGTTTTCCCCACAACAGACACGAGCTGGCACGTTCTGAGCAGTTTGGCATTTCAATCCCAATTAAGTAAAACAGTAATAGCTGCACCTAAGGGTTTTTCAGCTCCCTAAGAGGAAACGCTTTATACATACAGATTTTCCTAGCTTTACCACTGCATACTTAAGACATGGATTGAGGGATGAATCACAACTTCAAATTCTTCACTAATAAGCCTGGCAATCAACACTGCCACTTTCTGGCAATGAAACCCTAAAAATCCCTGATCTTCACCCATGATGTCATCTATGAACAGCGATGTGATTTATGTCCCATGGAGCACTCCTGTCCTGCAACTCTTTCACTGCGGGAGCAGCTGGGTAACAGGATTTGTTCTCCAGCTCTCAGGACCCAAGAAGAGGAAGCAGCCAGAGATGCACTCGGCCAGAGATGGCACTTGTATACAACTTAGTCTCCCCCAGCCACATGCCAGCTGTAAATCACATCTCCAGTTTCAAGCTTTGAGAAGAAAAGACAGCATCATGAAGACAGAAAGGAAGTGAGTGAGCTCTGTGGACAGACATCAGGGTGATGGACATCCCCATAACCAGGCAGGCAGCTCAGGCCCAGCCCTGAGTTTTCAGCATGTTTTAACACTGGGCAAGATGGCCATGCAAAGTGCATCACATCATGTAGAGCACAGCTGTAGAGGAGGACTCCGCTTGCCTTCCCCTTCCAGATCTCAAACTTCTGTGCCCACAAGGTGGGAGGTATCTCCACCAGCGTGGCTTGTCACTGCATGCCAAGCACCCACCTTCTCCACACAGAATGAGGGGGACGCTTCCTTAGATAACCAGATGTAGGGTAAAGATTGTCTCTCTTTAATGTGGTTGTCTGAACATGGCCCAGCACAACAGACCTTGAGCCGCTGATGGGGCTGTAAGCTCTGCCCGGGGGTATTATTTTAATAATTAGAGGGATGGCCACAGACAGAGATGGAATTTGGTGGCCTCTTAACCTACAGAGTTATTGGGTTTTATGCAGACAACTCCACTTTTTCAGCTGTGAAGACTGCAGCAAATCCTCAGTCAAACAAAGAGACAAACATCAAAAACAGGACACTGGATGCAACCCAACTCAGAACCGCTGCTTGACCAGACTGAGCCAAAAAGCAACACAAACCATGCAGGACTCACAGGGTGGTGCATTTTTAAAATAGAGTAAAATCTGGAGCCTTCCTGTGATTCAGAGATGGGCTGTCTGGAGTAAAGTGACTTTCCAGGTGAGGCACTGCTCCCTTCTCCAGTCTGGTACTCACACCTCTCCATCCATCCATCCATCCATCCATCCATCCATCCATCCATCCATCCCCGCCCTGCTCCTCCCACACTCGCCCCTCTGTGAGATGTTTCTTCCAGACCTACCACGTCACCATCTTTCCATCTCAAGACCCGCCAGTCCCACACAGCAGATGGGGACATGCCCACAAGGAAGGGCAGGGACATCCACCTACCCTTCTGCTTCACTACATGGCAATTTGCTGGCTTGAAAACTGCCTCTCTAGGCAAAACCCATCCTGGGAGCAACCAGGGTGACAGACATCTACACTGTGCACCACCTAAGAGATAAACACCTTTTGCTAAGTGGGGCCCTGGATGTTCCTGTCATGCACCATAATTAAACCGTCTGTCGGGAGACACAGTGAATTAATGCAGACAGAGGTGGATAAAGGAATGAAATCGTTCCACTTGAATCCCCACAGCTAAACAAAACCTAAACCAGGTCAAATCTAGTGAGGAAAAAAGTAGAAGATTCAGAAAGATTCAGGAAATCTTATATAACACTTGGCTTTCCCAGCATTTGCCAAGACAGCAAAAAACCAGCATTTGCCAAGCCAGAGAACACCCAAGTGTGCCACAAGCCAGGATCAGGCTCACAAGAGGACAGAAAGGCATAAGGGCACCACTGTGCTGGCAGGCAGGAGCATGCACAGGATGACCATTAAGAAAGCACTGCAAAAGAGGTGGCCTTTGAAGACAAGGGGGAGGCAAAATTGCTAGGACAGCAGCCACAGCTTTTCCCATTCCTTTAAAAAAGAAAGAAGTCAAAGCTGTGCCATACGTTAGCACTTAAGAAGTCCCTGCCCTCAAGTTTCCCACCATCTGTACTACACTCAGAAACTCCCCTGCTCATTTAATTTATTGCTGTGTGCCTCCACCAAAATCAAAGACCTAACTATCAGTAATCTTGGTGGGAGGCATCCAGCTGCTACAGCCCATTATAGGAATAGAATGTATTTGTGCAAACTCGCATTGAGAAAGCCAGGCAACAAATCTTCCTAGTAAAAACTTCCCATGCTTTCAGGTTCGCGGATCAAGCTGCAGGCATTAAGACCTTTCCCCTTCTGTGTCTGTGAAATCCAGGGCTTAGGACACAAAAATGGGTCTTTTCTAACCCTGGAACAAACCGATTTTGGAAGCACGCGGCACGATGGCGGCAGCAGCGGGGGGCAGCGGCTGGCGCAGTGGCAGGCAGGGAAGCAGAGCACAAGCTCATGAGCTGTGTGGGACTGGTGAGACTGGGCTGTTCCTGCGGAAATGGGGTGCTGGGACCTGGAAATCATGGTGGCAGTGGCTGCAAAGCGCTGCTCGGGTCACTCACCCAGCCCCAAGACCACTCTCGCCCCAGGCTCTCTGCCCATCTGATGAAGACAGCAGGACTTCGCTAATGCATGCAGTTATTCGCAAAGCTTCTGAGCACAGAGATTACAGGGAAGAGCTCATTATAAGTAGGCTCTAATTTAACAGCAATGAGACCTCTGACAACCACAAGCCTGAATTAAAAAGGGAGCACCCTAAAAAATAAGCTTGTAGCGTCATTAGCCTCTCAGAAGGAAACAAGCAGAGCTCCCTGCCCTCTTAAAGCCCCAGATATCAGTTGATAAAAGT
>NW_009935571.1:3626-10266 GCF_000696875.1 Nestor notabilis | reverse complement strand
CAGGCAGTACTTGCAAGGCAGGACTTGTAGCCTGATTTGCTTTGCGAGTGACAGAACAGCAGTCAGGAAAACTTGGGGTGGGGGTAGGACATTTCTAATGCCCTGGTGACCTGTCTGATGCTGAAATCCCATCAGAAACAAGTATGTGCACAAGAAGCACAGCGCTGCTGCCGCCCAGACCCCAGGCTGCATTTGGAGGGGTACGCAGAGGGACTGGGGGCACCACAGGCCCCAACAGCTCTTGGACTCAGTTGCTTCTCAAGGGCTGGAACAGTCACACAAAGAAGGCTCCACCTGCTCCATGGCTCTAACAGCAAACCTGGACATTGTCTCCTTCCCACACAGCTTGGTTCATTTGAAACCTGTTTTACCCTTGCTGTCTTTCTCTCAGCTCACTTCAAGCTGTCCTATTCCTGCACACAACAAAAGCAGCCAAGCCAAGAAAGGACAAACTGGGACCCATGGTGTGGCCACGACCCCCAGCGAGGGGCAAATGGATGCTGAACTGCAAACACATCAGCACAGTCCACAACCAAAACTCAATATGCACACCTCCAACCCAGCATGCAACCTTTTAACTAGCAGTGAACAGGAGGGGATGGAGCTGAGATCCCTGGTAACACTAGTAAAAAATCACTGTTTCTCCTTTTTGGAGGAGAGGCAGAATAATCCTTTTGAACTATCAAACTGGGGGAGAACCGACATCTGTTCAGATTCAACTGCTTGGGTCTCATTTTCCCAGCGGGTGGGAAAGGTCTCTAGCTTTTATTCAAAGGCATTGTCTTTACACAGGGCCTTTCAGCAGAGGATCGCAGGGAACCTTACAGACATTTAATTAAAACTTACAACCCGCCCCAGTGAGGGAGGGATTATAAACAGGCCCCAGCTCAAACAGCATCTCAGCAGCACAAGCGTCTCTTTCTCCTGTATGACCAAGGCATTGGGCTCAGTTGCAGGAGTGCAGCAGTCCCAGCCTCCCTGAGCCACTAAATAAGCCCTAAACAGTGTGAAGCCTTTGAAGAGTTGTCAAAGCAGAGGGGAGAGACCAGAAGCATGCTCCAACAGGATGGGCAGGCAGGGACTCATCTCCACTGACCAAGACACAGCAAGGAGACAGGTTCAGCTTGAACCTGAGACACAAACCCATGGTTTGTTACCCCTCTGCCATTCAAATACTATACATTTCCAAAGCACAGCATTACCAGGGACCAATTCATCCCCCTAACAGCCCTGGGTCAAAAAAATGGAAAACCACTTTTTATTTCCTCCTACTTACCTATGGGGTGAGACTTTTGCTGGTTGAGCTAAATCTATTTAAACAAAAGTAAGTTCAGACATCTGCCTTTGCATAGTGTCAGCTGCGAGAAATGAGCTAACATCCAGATGCAGTGGCATGTCAGGATTAGCCCAGGCTGGGGTAGGAATGCTTCCATGTATGGAAAAATATTGGAGCAGTGAAACCATAAGCTTAGAGCAGAGCAAAGTGAGAGGCCCTGTCAATGAAGTTGCAGGCTCAGGTTTAGAGGATTTAGCAGCTCAGATCCGCCATAAGATCCTCAGCACGTATTACAATAAATTTCACACTAGTTACAAAAGGACTCCCATGGCAATGCTGTGAGTTGTGAGGGTGAGATCCTACACCCGTGTGTTTGCTCTGGAAACAGGGCTCAGACCACTGGGTACCATTAACGCTCCCCCACACTGGGCACGGGCTGGGGCGTTGATGGAGAGGTTCTGGCGAGACCAAAGCTACTGCTCACACTTGCCTACCCCTCAGCATCTGCCTTCTGCACGGCAGGATTAGTGGAAGCCAACTCGGAGCTGGCACACGGGCTGAAGTGGTGGCAGTTCAAAAGGAAACGCTGAGCTGGGAGCCCATGTGTTCTTCTGCCAGCATTGTGGAATGGGCAGCAATGCCGAGGCATGGGGCAAGAGCCCATGCAGTGTTCTCCTCAACCGGCCCAGCACAAGTAAGAGGGCTCATTTGTCAGCATCCTGAGTTAACACTAATGAAGTAATGGCTATGACTTCATCTCTCCGGTGGGAATCTCTTGGGAACGAGGGAGAACTAGAATTGCTCTCTCCGGCTCGCTCACGCAGTTGCAATTCGTTTCAGTTGCTTTCTACTCTCTTCTGCAAACATTACCTAATTCTCACCCAGATTCTTAAATCCTTGCACTGAAACACAGAACAGTGCTCCCTTCTCAGCTGTCAAAGCCCAGCTTCACAGAGATCCCTCCTGGCAGGATCTGAACCCTGGCACCGGCTGCTAATCCCTTCCAGGGGGGGAGCCCCACCAAGCCCCCACCCGCATCTGATGATGCCAACAGATATTTTTTATGCCTCAAACATGTAATAAAGATCTGGTAACTTTTGGCAAATTCATTTTAAATAGGGACCTTTGCACCTTTTCTCCATTAAGGCATTTTAAAGTCATGTTGAGCTTACCTAAAGCTGCAAAGACAGACAAAATGTCACCAGAGGACCCTGGAGCTGGGTCCCCTTGGCTGGGCAGGACAGCTTCAACTACTGCAGACCTTCATGGGTGCAAAACACACCCAGCAATGTCTCACACCACCCTGCTGCTACAGCACTTTTACAGCCTGGAGAGCTGTCAAGCCTTGCCCTCAAGCAGCATCAGGTAGCCTCACTACCTTCCTCATTACAAGCCTTCCAGGTTTGCTCTGCTCTGGGTTTGCTTCCCTGCAACCCCACTGAAGATGCTCTCCCTTCTCTCTCCATTCCTGGTCTCCACAGTTGTGATGGCATCCGTGATTTGAAGAGCATCCTTTATGAACCAGATTCTCCCTGGTGTTTACGCTCTGTTCACCTCCTGCTCAGGCAGGGAGTCCGCACCTCTGCACTCCTCCATGCCTCAGCATGGGCTCCCATCACTTTGTCCTGAGGCCAGAGGGGCTTGCTGAGCTCCAAGCAGGGACTTGATCAGATTGCAAAAGCCCTGACGCAACTGAAGCAGTCAGTCACTCACACTAAATAAAGACCACAAATTCTTTACATATTAATTGTTGGTTGCAATTGTTCACGGTGTTGAAAGACAGACATGAGAGTATGCAGAAACCATTCCTGCATCTTTTCAGTTCCACCCTTCCATTAACTGTGCACACTCTAAGCCAAATCTTAAGACACTACATTTTCTTCGGAAAACTGAGATGATGCAAATGCAATCAGCTATCATACAAGATGTTCATGTTGTCATCTGGAATACTTGTGTAATTCACTTTCCCACAAGAGAATTCAATACGTCTATTTGCTTATTCTTCAACTCATCCTGATCCCAGCTTCTCCACTGGCCATGTCTTTACCTTAAGACTTACAGATTTAACTCTAATTTTGTTTTTCACCTATAGAGAAGCAGCAGTTCCAACCAGCACAGAGGAAGCTGCCCTGCAGAGGTAGGTCAAGGCAGTGCTGGAGAAAAACCTTCTCCCCATCTGAACCCCAGATGGGAATGGAGTGGAATTAACATGCACAAAGCCTAAGTCATAATGAATCCAAGCACCCTGCCCATACTGGCGTTACTCCCCCCTTCCCTAATCGTTATTATCTGGAGATGGCATGAACACAAAGCGATCTGTCTAGAAAAATGTTTCAAATCTATTGTGCGTTACGCTGTGATGTGCCATGGAACCAGTTTAGAGAATGCACGCAGCTACAAAGTCGTGACTACTCAGTATTCAACCCAGCCCAAAAGCTCAGGAGTCAGCTTGTTATCTGCTGAAAGCGGGGGGCCTGAAATTATCCGTGAATAGTTCAAAGCTGCAGTTAATTCAACATCTCTACTTTCAAAAGCATAAAAATCACAGGTTCCCGGGGTGTGTAAGCTTTTTAAAAATGACAAACTACTAACTGTCAAATCAAAGCAGCAAACAGAAATCCACATGGCTGACAAGACAAATAGTTGCATTTTAAAGAGTAATTAAATATCGCTTTGGAATATTTTGCTTGGAACTTGTTTCCCTGATAAAAAACGGGGAGGGGAAGGAGGAGGAAGCAATCCGCGCACACCAACAAGCTTCGCACCAAGCAAATGCTCAGGCAAACGTTGCTCAAACTTGTTCTCTTGAACTCAAGAGTTCAGTGCACTGTGCCACAGCCTCCCATATGCCCTCAGTTTCCCTGTATCCCTACATTTCACATCAAAACCCTAACAATAAGCAGCAGACAATCGCTACACTGAATTTGGCTTGCTGGGGAGGAGGGCGCGTGGGGCTATGTCGAGAATCCCCCTGGTCTGATCACCAAGAAATGCAGTATCTTGTGACTTGACTTAGATTAAAACCATACCCCAACTTCCATGCTGGGAGCATTGCTGAAAAAAACAGGAATGCAAAACAGAGAGCTCTACCCAGATGCAATTCAGAAATGAAACCCTACCCCAGCCGCATGAGCTAACCCTGCCATACGCTGCTTTGAAACATTAAAAGTATGTCCATGAGAAAGGATCAAAAAACTTCCAACTTCAAAACGCCCTGCACTCTTTCAAAACCCAGACCGGCCAACAATGAACTCACAATGAATTTCACACAAACTTTCTCAGTACCCAAGAATAACTATAAGCACTGGTACAAAGGATCGTTTTGAGTGTTAAACAAGGAGACAGCCTACTGCATTTCAAACTAAAAAGTTATCAAACCGCTTGAAGAAGCCACCATTCAAAGGCAGTGAAAGCCTGATGTCAGTTTTCGGGGCAGGACTTGCAGAGCCTACTCCAAGACCCAACTCTGCATGACCAGTCAAAGCTCCCACTGCTTCTCTCCACCACAGAGCCAGGAGGATTTGATAAGGAAAAAGCATCCAAGGACTATCAGAGCAGGCCCTCAAAAACTGGTAATTCCTGACTGAAGGATGCAATAAACAACACAGCAGATGACACATCAGCAAGACATTTAAAATCCTAACTCTCCCCCAGGGAAACTACTTGAGCAGGTTTGGATATACAGGGAAATCCAACCTCCAAGGGTGCCAGAGATGTTTTTGCAACTATTACAGGCCTGGGACACAGGCCCCAGACTTGCTGTCTACTGATAGCAGTGCATGCTTACCAGGATTAGGGTCTTGGCATAAGACGACTGTTAATTGTATGGAGGATCACTGCAAAGCTGCATAAAACATACTTAGAAATAACTGGGAAAAGTGGCATCAACAACAAGAAGAATTAGACAATGTTTTGGCTTCACCGTCATCTGCACAATGTGGAAATACTGAACAGCTTATTCCCCCGTCATAGTTCACTGTTGTACTTCTCCAAAATGACACAGAAATACACTCCATTGTTTTGCACTTTCTTTTGTAAATCTGTTACGTGTTCAGCTCCTAAAAGAATGCATTCTGGGAGAAGAGCTGTGCACCAATTACTTTGAAAAGTAAAGTTGCTTGCTTAGTTCTGCAACCTGAGAGTAACAAATGAAATTGTCAAGCATGCATTTTTAAAATGAACGTTTTCATTTCAACATCTGGATTAAGATGCCACAATGAAAAACAGCACACAGGCTTCTCTCTGCTCCTTTCATACATCTCCCACTCTTATGTTTCAGAACTAGAGAGTTTCAAAGCAAACAAAGAATCAGTTGGTGCTGCTAATGCCTAACTTCTTACTCAATAGCCTTATGTCATGAAAAGACCATATTTTTCAAATCTACATCTCCATGAGCCAAAGATTTCATATACATTCCCACCCCAGAAATACAAAGTCAGGAATACAGCTGAAAGTGATTACCTAGATATTTTTATATGATGCAACTCAAAAGCTGCTTCAAGAGATTTACAAAATTTTCTGTTAGACAAATCCCACATCTGTGCTGACCACTTGCCTCCCAGATCTCAACAGATGTCGATTTCAAATGGAAAAGTTACAAGTCCCTGAAAATCAGGGTGTATCTGAAACTGTAATCAAGGGTTTGAGGTTTCCTCCCCCACAAAAAAAATACATGTAGTCTAATTTAATGACATTTCTACCTCTTCCCCACTGTTTCTTGCACAAACTCTACCTACAAAACTAGTGCCTGGTGTCTTGTTAGGAGACGCTCCCACAGTAGACAATGTTTTTAAGCAGAGGGAAATAAAATGCTCTTTTCTTAGGAAGGTGAGGGAAAACCACTTTTTTTTAATTATTAAATTAAAAAATTAAAAAATGGGTATTTGTTGTGAAAGACTTCACAGAGATACCTGCAAATAAGCAGTTTGTTACGTTTTACCCATCGATCTTAAGACCACTGTCTTAATGTGGTGCTGAGGAAGATGTACTCCCAGCACAGAAGGGGTTCTTCCATCTCAGATCACCCACCATTTTAGTCAAGCCACTAACACAAAACCCAAAACTACCAACTTGCTCTTTTCCCCTTCCTCACAGAGAGACAAAACAGACATCACACACAGAGAAAGATCACATGCCTCTGCCACACAATTCAGCAAGGGACACATTTCATGTGAACATGGGAGAAAAATACATAGAGCAGGGCATACAAATCCAACTTCTAAAACAAAGGAGGACCACTGAGTCCCAACCGGAGTGTATTTACCAGTGTGAGCAAAGAGATCCTCAAACTGTTTTCAGATCCTTGACTGACTAATCGCAGAAACCTAATCAACATGTTTTCCATTTATTTAAAACCAGAGCAGA
>NW_009935571.1:2190-3595 GCF_000696875.1 Nestor notabilis | reverse complement strand
AATGGGTTTGCCTTCCCAAGAAGAATCTGGGCTACACACAAGCAGATGCACAAACACAACAGAAAACAAACACAACACAAGAGGCAAAGCACAGACCCTACACCACTGCAGCACTGTGTGGATGCACCAAGTAAGTGTAATTGGAAAACTCAAGATTAAAAAGAATGAGGAAGACAACTGGGCCAAGTAAGGAACAAGCAAAATCAAAAGCAAAGGCAAATAAACAACAGGAAAAGATAAACCGATCCTCTCCCAGTGCAGACCCGCTTGCAGCCTTTTCTCCTCCAGCACCCTGACCCTCCTTTCTCCCACTACTACATGGACCCATATGAAAGGACCTACTCGATGGAGAATGTGGTCAATTTATGTTATTTTTTAGCAGACATGACCAAGATGTCCCACAACAGCACAGCAGGACAACACGCTCCTGCTCACCTCCAAAAGCCTGCATGTTGTAAGCCCACAAAGAGCATTCAAACTCATCCTGAGTCTAGGTGGACTGCAGCAGGGATGATCTGGAGCTCACCAGGAGAAGTCTGAGATCCTGCTTACAGAGTGGAGGGTCCTGCCTCATCGTGGCGCCGGCAGACATCAGGGCATGTAGACAGATGGGGGCTGTTTACATTACGAAGGTTCTCAGTAGTTATCAGGAATTAAAGCTATTATTATATCAGCCTTCCAGAACTTGAGCAGATGTTCATGCAAACAGATAACAACAGGGTGATGTTAAACCAAAACCCCAAATGAAACAAAGACACAGAGCAACATCCCTCCCTCACGTTCTACTCAGCAATGCCAAGCATTATTGGAAAACAAATCAATTATCAACAGTTACATATAGCTACCTAAATCCAGGGCTGAACAGCTTAATTGAGGGCTGTGTATCACAAGGTAAAAGGCCTCCAATCTCATTTGGCACATTATGGGTTTGTCCTTGAAAAATAACCGCAGTAATACCGCTGGCTGTGGCTCAGACAGAGGCATAATGCCATCTTTCTCATTAATCAAAGGCTTTCCCCATGTCCAGATGTTTGCTGACTTGTACTGCTTTCTTTTATTACTGGTTTGGAGACAAAAATTGCTATATGGTGAAGTTACTCAAATTCAACTGGCTGCTGCAAGATGCACAGACTGTTAGGTCCTTGGTAACTGCACCCCAGCATTATTGAGTTACAGAGGCATTCAACAAAGAGTGGCTGTTTTCTTTGACAACTCATACTCATTTCACCAATAACCATGAGTGTAAGATGCTGTTTTACTTTTAGGACTGTGGGAATTTTACTGCAAGCCTGGAAAGGAGGCTGTTTTTTAAGACCTACCAACATTTGATGCTCAGGGTTTGGAAGAAGGAGAAAATGTAAAAAAGACCACAAAGTACACCTGAGAAAGACAGTGTGCACAGTGA
>NW_009935571.1:0-2159 GCF_000696875.1 Nestor notabilis | reverse complement strand
AGAAGAAAAACGGGACTGTAATAGCCATATTATTCAATAATTGCAAGCAACAAAAGTGATATACAGCCAATATTCAACAGGAAGCCATCTCTCCCCAAAGTTTTCATGTCCTCAGTAGATAAAGCAACCAACCCACAATGAGAACCATTGGCTGGAAGAGACCTCGAGCTCTGAGCCCTGCAAACACCAGCACCAGACCCTGCCAGGCACAGCTTTGCTCAGCCAAGCCCCAAGACCTCCAAGGACAGTGGCTCTGCAACCTCCAGGGGCTGAGAGCTAAGGGATAGGCTTCAGCTCCCTGCCCAGTGTTCCCATCTCTACTCTATCTCCAAGATCCCTTTCTTCCCATAAATCTGTATAATTCTCTGGGAATTGTCTCCCATCGGGTTTAGGAGCAGCCTTTAGTGCAAAAGAACCATAACTCAAAAGGACTGCCTACATTTTTCTAACGCTTTTGTTTTAAAACAAATTAAGCCCAGGAGGTACTGAACATACGCTGGACATCCCCAGCTTCTGCTGGCATGTTTTTGAAAAACAGAAAGTTTGTGCTTTTGTGGAGAGTCAGGTCATTAACCCAACTGTTTAAAAATCAGCCTATTACACATGGGAACTTCTAACTGCCTGAACTACAAGTTATAAATCTCCTGTTTAGAAATCTGATATCCTGACATAATTGCCCTTATAACTTACAAATAGGTTCTCTGTTATCCATAGATTAAGCTTCCTCCAAAGCCATATCACATCTGCTTGGTTTTGAAAATATACAGCACGAGCTTCAATTACTTTACACTGCACACAAAAATAATCCTGAATTTAACTCAGAACTTCTTGGAATAAGAGTTTAAGACCCTGTAATCTTTTTATTTCATGTTTTCTTGCAATCTAATAGATGTAAGTACTGGCCGGCATGTAAAATGAATGCTGCCACCCACCTCTATGATTTCCCATTTAACTACATTGCAGTGGAATTTTTAAAGCAAATATGTCAAGCAAAAGCCCCACCACCTAAATAATCCGAAATGTTCTAAAGGGAAATGGCCAGCTACTAATTGGAACCACAATCTTTTCAAGTCCCTGCAGGAAGAGGGTTTGTGTTTAAAGAAACTGGAATTAAACTGTAATTTCTCTTTAGGATGAAGCTTCTGTTGCAACTCCCCTTTTTAACGAAGCTGATCTCAGACCTCAACCTGTGACCACTTATGCAAGCTCCCAGCTAGAAATGTCTGGACTTAAGGGGCAAACTGAGGGCCTTCTGCAGCATCCTTCAGGTGCACAGCATTAAACATACGAGAGTTTTTGCAGAACTGGGGGCATAGTGACCAAAAACCTGCAGCAAATGAGGAAAAAAAAGCCATATGGGTTTCAAACCAGATACACCTCTTCTCCGCAGAGGGGACATCACACGGCACAGCCAGACGATGGCTGACTTCTCCTTAAACAACTCCTTTGCCTCACGAACAGCACGAAGTGCTAGCAGAGGAGGGTTCAGAGATACAATCAGGAAGAATTTGTTCCTTTCATCCCACCGCAGCCTCGCAGAGCCCAAATACAGGGAATGCCTGAGGGGGTTCTGCCACCCCATGGTCCCGGCGTTACCCCAATCCCTGCTGAAGCTGAGAGCTTGCCGAGCAGTGAGGCAACGCCTGTCCACTGCACTCAGACCAGCGGCCGCAAAAACGTTTAGAAATGGCACTGTGGGGCACCATCTTCTTAATTCTTACTCAGGAGCTGCCAGAGATTAGATTTGTAAAGAGGGGTTTGTGCTTGGTTCTTTTAAACTACCAACGTTGCGAGCTTGTTGGGATCGGGAAACCCAGCCTCTGCCTTCCTGCCCCTCACAGCTTTCCCTAAGTCTTAACAGAGCGCTTTTTGTCTGTTATCTGCTTTTCAGATTAAACTCTTCAGATGAGAAGCTGTAATTTGTGGACTATCGAACACCTCAGCTGCTGAAGGAGACAAGTAACAACCGGCACCCCCCAAACTCCCCCGGCAGCCCCGTGACGAGCCGGGCTCAACTCGCTCCTCAACCAACAAACGTCCTCCCGCAGCTGGTGGAAGCCATGGCCCCTTTCCGTGCCCAGGCCCACGAGGGAGCCCACGCGCACCCTGTCCACGCCGAGGCCTGTTTCCCTCAGCCCTGGACCCACATTCCAGCCCCG
>NW_009935570.1:0-1618 GCF_000696875.1 Nestor notabilis | reverse complement strand
TGAAAGCGCAAATCCAGGGAATCCAGAGGGAAAGGGACAAAACCCCCCCAAAACGCTGAGGTTCCCTCAGAATCCGGTGTGTTCCCACAGCGGTCACAGGCAACCGCGAGCAGGGGGAAGCGCATTCCCACCGGCGCTGACATCGTCCCCTCTGAAGCCAGGCAGGGATCAGGGCAGTTTGGGTGCTCTCGTCGCCCAAAGTCTCTTACAAAACTGATAAAAGCTGAGTCTTGGTGAATGGGGATCCATTTCAGACACGAATCAAAAGGAAAAGCTGCCAGAGGAAGAGAGAACGTTGGCAAATAGTAGAATGGAAACCAAACATGACAAATCAGGCAACGTGGTCTGATGGTGCACAAGAGAGAGGGCTCCAAAGGGGAATAGGAGCTGGGAGTGAAGAGCACAGTGCTGAAGAAAGTTCTGAGGCACTTACTTAGATGTTGTGAATGAAGGTGAGGTAAGAAAACAGACATTTGGGCAATAATTGCAGGGTGAGGTTTCTCATGGGTCGACAGGATTTGGCACATTTGCCTGAAGAGTGGTAGGTACAACAGGGTGGTGGGGTGGGGTGTTCTAACGAGGCCTGATGTACCCCGAAGCGCAGCAGAAGACTGGGTGCACAGCACCAGACAGATGACCTGGCAGCCCTCCTAAGGCCCCTTCATTCCACGAGAGTTTAACATCCAGCTGGACAGTGCCCAAGATCCCGCTGCAGGAACAGAGCATCCGTAGAGTCACGGAACCAGCCAGGATGGAAAAGACCTCTGAGATCACCAAGTCCAACCATTGCCCCAGCACTGCCAAGGCCACCACTAACCCCTGGCACTGAGGCCTCGTCTACCCGGGCTGTGAACACTTGCAGGGACGGTGACTCCAGCCCTGCCCTGGGCAGCCTGTTCCAATGCCTGAGCACCCTCTGGGCACGGAATTGTTCCTCAGCTCCAGCTAAACCTGCCCTGGGGCAGCTTGAGGCCGTTTCCTCTTGTCCCATCCCTTGTTCCTCGGGAGCAGAGCCTGGGACATGCCCCGCTCTCCCGCTGGAGACTCTCGCGCCTGCAAAGAACCTTTCTCCTTTCCCTTCTTCCCTTTTATGAAACAGTAAAACTTTAAGAAAGTTCTAAAGCACTTCAAATCCTGCAACTTTATAAAGTCGTGAGCTCCTCCTGCCCCTAAGCTGTGCTGTGAAGAGGGACCACTCCACAAGCTCGTTTCATTTTCAGTAATTCCATAGTTACTGCCCCATAACTTTCCTGGCCGTGAGCTCTGGGCTTAAAAACGAAACGAACAAGAAACCCGAAGTCTCGTTAATAAAACGCACCTCTCCCGATTCCCTCACAGCCCCCAATGTGGGGGCAGATCCACCCCTCGCTGGCACCGGACCTTCCCGCTGGATGCGGCCTCAGGAGGCTCCGGGTGAGGATTCCCCGCAGGACGGTGTCCTCTACGTGGGGCCGCAGGCGGGTCTCGCACACACGTCCCCGCTCCTGGAAGCACATCGGAGGGTGAAGCCAGGCTGCGAACGGTAAAGGAGCGAGGTCCTGTCGTCGCCAGGAGCACAGAGACACGCGGGCAAACAGCAGCACGAGGAGCAGGGACGGCGCCGCGGTACCCGGCACCC
>NW_009935569.1:5159-5425 GCF_000696875.1 Nestor notabilis | reverse complement strand
CAACGGGCTCTATCACTCCGGCTTCAACTACTACGGCTACCTGGTCCTGGTAAGTGGGGGCACAGCCTGGTCCCCCCTCTGCTTCCAGCCCGGAGCTGCCTGAACCTGGGGAGAAGCCTTTTGGGAACATCCCTTTCCCCCTTCTCCATCCCCCTTGATGCTTCCTGAGCCCTTTCTGGGACACAGGGGGAGCTTTTCCAGGTTCCTCTGCCTTTTGGGAACATCCCTTTCCCCTTTCCTCATCCCCCTGGGTGCTTCCCGAGCCA
>NW_009935569.1:3837-4939 GCF_000696875.1 Nestor notabilis | reverse complement strand
GCTCGGGATGGGGGGGAGATGGAGAAGGGAGCCCCGCTATAGGGGGTGGGATCGGTTCTATGGGGGCTGCTGATGGAGGTTTTCCCCCATCCTGGAGCTCGCAGGGAATGGGATCTCCATCGTGCTGCTCATCTTCACCGTCCTGGAGTTCTGCATCGCTGTGGCCACCGCTAACTTCTGGTGCCGGGCCACTCGCCTCAGCTCCAACGAGGTAGGGCAGGGGGTGAAGGGTGGTGGGGCTGAGCCCTGCCTGGACCCAGAGCGCTGGTTTACACCCGCTTGTTTTCCTCCCCTCAGTCCATGCTGATTGTGCCCAGCACCACGCGGGTAGCCCTGGCAGCCCCATCGGCTGAGCTGCCCCAGCCACCCAGCTACACCGAGGTGAGTTTATAGCCCCAGGGAGTAGAGGGAACCCCGTGCAGGAGTGGAGCAAACCCCATGTAGGAGCAGAATAAACCCCATAAAGGAGCAGAGAAAGCCTCATGTAGGAGCAGAGCAAGCCCCACTTAGCCCAGCCCCAGCTCTGCTTCTGGCTCTTAGGAGCACCATCCAACCCTTGCATGTCCCGTCCCATCCGTCTGGGGAGCACCCCAGAACCTTCACCTTGCTGCTCCAGGCATGGGTGGGCACAGGGGGCTATAGTCCCCATGGGGTGGAGGGTGCTGGCGGCTCCCCCCAAGCCCTGTCCCCTCGCAGCAGCAGCATCTCTTGGCTTCCTTTCCAGCTCGCTGCTCCTGAGGTCTAACACGGTGCTGGCCCATGAGGACACTGGTGCAGAGTCCTGTCTCCATCCCCATGCCCTGCAGCATCCTCCTCCCACTGCGCCGCAGGCCGGGATGCGCTGGTCCCCCCTTCTGAAGCCAGCAAGCACCCCAAATCCCCCCTTCCCTCCCCATTGCCTGCCTCTGCTTTAGGCCTTAGGGGGACTCTTTGCTGGCTGCTTCCCAGGGGATGTTTGGGGGTTTCATGGGGTGGTTCAGCCTGTCTGTTGGCTGCTGGGGTTCATACGCTTTGGGGTTCAGGATCCCCTCGGTGGTCATGGAGAGACCCCAACGTGTGCTGGGAGCCAGAGCATCTACCTCGGCTCGGACCCCCTTGCTTC
>NW_009935569.1:2012-3806 GCF_000696875.1 Nestor notabilis | reverse complement strand
TTTCTCTTTGGAATAAAGGCTCTCTCTGGGTTTGTGGCTCCTCTTTTGGGGTTTATCTCATCACCAAAGCTTCAACTCCCCATCCAAATTCTTTGTCAGGCTTCAGGGGTCTTCTGTGCCCATCTGGTCCCACTGGTGAGGGTGAGATGAAGGTCCCTGCTCTGCTCCCGAGGGAATCTCCCACCCTAAATCGGTGCTATTCCACCTTAAATGCTTCCATCGAGTGCTGCTGGAGCAGCGGGACAGCCAGAGGCACTGGGGGTGATGGCAGCAGCTCCGCTTCCTACACTGGGACTGCTCCTTGGGGTGACACAGGGACACCGCTGCCACATGGTCCCTACTCCCCTGGGGCTGCAGAGGTGGTTGTGTGATGGGAGTGAGGCTGAAGAACCTCCCGAGCATCACCTGCGTTGCAGCCCCTCAACAAATCATTCATTTTAGGGCTGGAAATGGAGATTCTTGACCTATTTTTAACCAGAAAAGAAGGGGTTTGCCTCTAAGGAGCTTGTTAGTGAGCTCCATCCTTAGCACCCTGCAGTGGTGGGGATGCTTGAGGAGCAAGGGTGGTGATGAGCATCCGGCGCAGCATGCTGGTGGAAGCACGTTATGCCGGTAGCATCCCAAAACCTTGGGATGGAGGTGAGGAAGGAGATGCTGGTGCTGCTTTCCAGAGGGATGGGAGCACCGTGGAGAAGTATTGGCACCCTAAGGGGGGATTTCCCCCATTCTCTGGGGCCAAACCCCATCTCCAGCCCCAGAGCAGGGTCAGGGAGGGTCTGTTTGAAGCAGCCCTTTGCTCTGGGGCTGGTTTAGATGGTTCCTCCCTTGTTTCCCCCCTGCCCTGCCCCCGCTCACAGAGCTCAGCCCAAGCTCATGGATTATTCACTCGCTGTTGGTTATTTCTGGTCCTGCCTCTGAAATAATCATGAGCTGGTTCAGTAGGAAAAGCCCCAGAGCACGAGCTGGTGGGTCCCGCGTGTGCTCAGCGCGGTGGCACCTCCTGCTCGTCCTCCTGGAGCCACGCACCGAGCATCTGTGGAGTCGGGGCCATTAGACCAGGGATGATCTCTGCTTGAGAGAGCCCGGAGGAGGCCCCGGAGCTGCTGCGAGGGCTGGAGCAGCTCTGCTCTGGAGCCAGGCTGAGAGAGCTGGGCTGGGGCAGCTGGAGAAGAGAAGGCTCCTCAAGGGGACACCTTAGAGCAGCTCCAGGGCCTAAAGGGGCTCCAGGAGACCTGGAGAGGGGCTTTGGACAAGGGATGGAGGGACAGGACAAGGGGAATGGCTTGAACCTGCCAGAGGGGAGACTGAGATGAGCTCTGAGGCAGAAGCTCTTCCCTGGGAGGGTGCTGAGGCGCTGGCACAGGGTGCCCAGAGAAGCGGTGGCTGCCCCATCCCTGGCAGTGTTCAAGGCCAGGTTGGACACAGGGGCTTGGAGCAACCTGCTCTAGTGGAAGGTGTCCCTGCCCGGGGCAGGGGTTGGAACTGGAGGAGCTTTAAGGTCCCTTCATCCCAACCCATTCCATGGTTCAACTGGTCCTTTGCAGCACCGATGACCTCCAATGGAAAATCCCTGTCCCTGTGGCCGGGACACCGATAAGCCAGCAGTGCCTGGTGGTGACGGGTGGCTGTGGGAAGGTGACCAGGAAAAGGCACCAGGACCTGTTATAAGCAGCAGAGGACTCTCGGGCACACGAGAGCCTGCAGGGTTCTGCTGCTCAGACACGAGAGGATGAGGATGCTCTGTGTGGCTTTGGCCGTTGGGGTCCTGCTGGCACTGTTGGGGGACCCCAGGTT
>NW_009935569.1:1371-1912 GCF_000696875.1 Nestor notabilis | reverse complement strand
CAGAGGAGATGGTGTCTGAGATGCTGCAGCGCCTGGAGTGCTCCGTGTTGGGGGACGAGCTGCCGAACCCCAGTGTCCTGCTGGCCCTGAACCTGGCCGGGGACTCCAGCAGCCCAGCACACAAACTGCTGCTCCAGCAGCTGAAGGAGGAGGCTGTGAAGAGGGCCAACAAAGGTAGGAATGGGGCAGGGGGTGCCCCCCGCATCGCACAGACCCGGTGCCACCTGAATCCTTTGTCCCCATAGACATGGCCTCGGGTGAGGTGGCTCTGTACGTGCTCGCCTTCCTCTCCTCCTGCCAGGACCCACAGCAGGTCCAAGCCATGGGGCTGAGCGTCAACATGCTCCACATCCTGCAGCAGGAGATGGACAGGGAGCTGGCCAACATGGGTACAATGGGATGGAGGGATGGGCTGGGGGCACCAGGGGGTGTCTCCTGCCTCTATCCCCATCATCACCCCATCACCTCCCCATCGTCTCCCCATTATCTCCCTATAGTATCTGTATTGTCTCCCCATTGTCCCCCCATCATCCCCCCTTTT
>NW_009935569.1:0-495 GCF_000696875.1 Nestor notabilis | reverse complement strand
TCCTCCCCATTATCTTCCCATTGTCCCTCCATCACCTCCCCATTATCTTCCCATTGTCCCTCCATCACCTCCCCATTATCTTCCCATTGTCCCTCCATCACCTCCCCATTATCTTCCCATTGTCTCTCCATCACCTCCCCATTATCTTCCTATGGTCCCTCCATCACCTCCCCATCACCTTCCCATTGTCCCTCCATCACCTCCCCATCGTCTTCCCATTGTCCCTCCATCACCTCCCCATCACCTTCCCATTGTCTGTCCATCACCTCCCCATCATCTTTCCATGGTCCCCCCATCACCTCCTCATCCTCTCCCCATCACCTCCCCATCACCTCCCATCCTCCCCCGTGCTTTGCTCCGCAGAGGTGGAAGGTGTCCCCAAGACCACCCTCTACAGCGTCAGCCTGGCCGCCCTCAGCCTGTGCCTGGCCGGGGTTGGTGGTTACCAGGAGGCCTCGGTGGTGCTGGCCAAGCAGCTGCTGAGCCCCGAGAGCC
>NW_009935568.1:633-871 GCF_000696875.1 Nestor notabilis | reverse complement strand
ACCATGGGTTAACACCCCGGCTCATTGCAGCAAAGCAGGTTTGCAACCCCACAGCATCCTCCCCAACCCCATCCCAGCCCTTGTGCTTTCCTCCAGCTAAATCCCGCTGCAGAATAGATCCTTAGAAGTATTTTGGGGTGGGGGAGATTAAAGTCATCCTGTGCAGCAGGAGAAAAACTGGCAGAAAGGGCCAGGGATGCAGGCAGCCCTCCCCCGGGCTGTGCTCCCCCTTGGCTCC
>NW_009935568.1:0-577 GCF_000696875.1 Nestor notabilis | reverse complement strand
GGCAGCTGTCCTGGCCCTGAGTGCGGGGTGGACCTTGATTCCCTCTTGCAAAAACACCCTGATATGCACCCACGTCCCCCAAAACTGCTTTCCCCAGACTCAGCCACAGCTCCAAATTGAGAGTCCCAGCATCCCCCAGGACCACAGCTCCTGCTGCTGCATGTCCTGCCTGGCATTTTGCCATCCTGTCCTGGGAAGCCCCATGAGCCTGGCCGGGGGTTGGTGGGTGCAGAGGGATGCTCTTGCCAGGCGCCGGTTCTCCCCTGCCTATGGAAGCGGGTGCCGTCCTCCTCAGGGATGTTCTCAAAGTCGGTCACCAGCACCCTGCCCTCGATCTCCCGGTGGCTGCTCTGCACACTGGTGTCCAGCAGGTAAATCTCCACGAGGTCACCTTTATCTAGCAGGGACACAGCCCGGGGCAGGGTGGAGAGAAACCACCGTCATGGTCAGCCCAGGCCACTTGGGATGCTCCCAAAACACAGCTCCATACCCTGTTGGGGATATCTCCATCCCCTCCAGATTAGGAGAGAGGACAAATCATTGAGCCCCATGGTTCTCCCCTCCGTGCCCCAGCGCT